>NC_092243.1:77860218-77937718 GCF_036320965.1 Panulirus ornatus | reverse complement strand
GACTCTACCATATACACGGCAGACACACACCTGACTCTACCATATACACGGCAGACACACACCTGACTCTACCGTACACAGGATATAAGCAACACCTGAGCCAGCCAGAACTTGGAAGGTCCACGAGAGCAAGGAACGAGCATGGCAGGACTAGAAACAAGGAACAAAGAAACAGTGACAAGAACACCGTGGACGACGTAACTGAACATCCAAAATTTTTCCATAAATTCATGACGGGTAAAGTGTTATGTAAAGGTCGGATAATCAAGCTAATGGAAGAGTTGAAAATGAGTTGTAAATTAATGCGAGGAACTGAATGACCAGTTCAAGTGTTGTTTAGTGGAAGACACTAGAGCGTCACCCATTAAGATGAAATGAGATGAAGGTCTTTGATACCAGTGAAGTATCAAGAACAGAGGTGACCAGGTGACCGAGGGGGCTTGACCCATGCAGCATAATGTTCCTCATCCTGGGCAAGGTTCAGCATGTGTGCTCAGCATGTCGGCAGTGTGACCCACTGGACTGACTGCCTCAAATGTTGTTCTGAGATGTTGCTTGAGGAAAGTATAGCACCAGGGCAGTACAAGAGGGACGATACCACACCAATCTTTATAAAAAGAGATTAGGAAATTGTGATGAACTACAGATCAGTCATTCTATAACTCTTGTGTTCATAAAATACTGGGAAAGATATTCAGTAAGTAAATGGATGACAACTTGCATAGGAGAAACTTTCCAAGTGAGACAAATCGTATTCAAGGAGAGGTCATGTGTGATAAACCTCAGACTTCCCTGAGGGAGAGAGTCTCATTATAAACAAAAGAGAAGTTCAGGAGGATTGTGTGCACTTGGACTACCAGAAAACAAATGAGATTTTACTGCACTGGTGATGAGTAAAGAGGCTGGATCTTCTGCCAGGAATAATGGAGAAACGTTTTCGCTGGACAGGACGCATGTCAGAGGAGCTTTCTCGAAATGGGTTGGAGTCAGCAGTGGGATGCTTTAAGAATCTATTCTGCAATAATCTTTTCTTTCTCAACCTATGTAAATGACTAGCCAGAGAGATTGTACTCCTGACTAAATATGTTGCTGCTGATGCTAAGATCACGAGACAAACTGACAGTTAAGAGGTGCGTCAGCTTACAAAGTCACAGAGATATTCCAGAGTCAGTCTGATCCTTGGTTGCTGAAATGAAAGATGAGTAAGTGTGAGGTAACAAGGATGTGGCACAGCGATAGAAGACCTCGGTAAGAATAACATTTAGAAGAAAATAAGCAGCAGGGATTTGTATGTGGGAGAGACTTGGGAGCAGACATTGCATCTAACCTGCTGCCAGAATCCCACCTTAAAAACAAGTTAGGGATATAAAATGTCTGCTCGCCAGTACCATAATCACGATCAAGCACTACATGGATAAGGAAAAATTCTGGAAACTAAATTGTGCTTCTCAATTTTAGTCACTGCACTCAAAGAAATTCAAGTTAGACAACAGCAGTGGTACCAAAATTAAGAGAGCAGATCTGCAGTGAATTGTTAGGGGCCATAAATTTGTCTACCGTGGAAGAGAGAAGAGTAAGAGGCGACCTGATCACAACCTTTATACTATTAGAGCAATTTGATGACGTCGAACGTAAAGATTTCTTCTAATAATGCAGGACAGAACCACCAGAAGACATAACATGAAATTAAGCAAGAAACTGCAGAGGAAAACATGTATGGCCACAAATTCAGACAATTGTATGACGGTGGAGAGATTTCAAGAGCTGGGACCCCTGCGTGTACGACTATGTCTGTATATGGTACAGTTACAGACGGATCATTACCCACACGTACGTAACAAGTGTCATACAACGTTAGGGAGAAATTTATTGGGGTCAAGACCTATCAAATGTCAGGGTCGTTGAGGCCGTCAGCAATATCGTGATCATGAGTCGAAAAATCTTTAACAACTTCTTCAAGTGTCATGAATCATTGTAGGACCACATATATTCTCATTAAGCATGTGACCCATATGTTCTGACGCGCGCTCGACACTGGCACTAACAATGTTTGCCATGACTGACACAGGTCGGGCGTTTGTTCTCGGGATACCCTTACTGTGTGCGGTTTACTGTCATGTAGTCACAGCTTCTTCAAATGGATGTGTGTAGTGTAGAACACGACATTAAATAGTTTGTATGTTGATAAAAATAAAGCAGGTTATTGCTCACCCTCTCTGTCCCAGCTAATCTCCTGTAAGTTTGCCCGCAGGATTACCATCACTTATCGCCATATATCAACCAGATCCCATCTTATCTCCTAAGTAACCCATGAAAGAAGCCTTATCATAAGAAGCCGCCCCTTCTCTCATGATAACATTTTAGCCGATAGAGCAGACAGGTATATACCAAATAATCCAGGTATACACCAGGCCGTCCAGGCTGATGTCTTCTGAAAATGAACCAAACTTTCTGTCTATAATATCTTTTAAATTTAGACATAAGTAAAGACAATTCCTGCACAAAGAACAAAAAACACTCAAAGAAATGAATTATGATATAAAAAGGAATTACCTCTTAAAAAGAATTGTGAACAGGTCTTCCTGGGGAAAATCTATATGAATCACGTATTCATATTTGGAATGTTCAACATACAACACGAATTACAATGTCAAATGATCATGAAAAAACTGGCATTTTTTCCCGGTTTGGACAGGAGGTTAATTTGCTTTGCGTTAAGGGGGTTCTCAAACAGATTTCCAAGGTGCTTATTGTTTAAACGTATAATTGTTTACAGTGGAATACAATGGTCAATACATTGGTCATAATTTTTGACATGATCAAAAAAAGCATTTGATTCTTCTCGTGTTCTTACTACATTCATGTTGCTTAAGTGTAACATGAAGATCCTTACCAGTCTGCCCAACATAGAACATATTAAAATTTTTACAAGGGATTCTGTAAACACAACCAGCAGAATTCTCTGGCGAATTTTTGATTAAGATACTCTTTATAGTATTGTTGTTGCTGAAGACAACCTTTACATTAAAGGATTTAAGCAACATGGGAAGTAATGTAACACCATCCAAAAAGTGAAAACTGAAAGGTTCTTGGTGTCAAGGGGAGGTGTAGGTTTAACTCTATAAAATGATTTCTTTGCCAACTTCAGATATTTATCAATGAAAGATCTAGCATACTTTAACTTGGATCCAATAGAATATATCTTCTCAAACTCGTCATCATTAAATTCCGGACTGCACATACGTAATGCCCTAAGGAACATAGACTGGAATGATGCTGTAACCGAAGAAAACCAGTAATGTTGCCTTGTACAACTGTGAGGGTTGGCACAATAACATCATAGAGCTATAATTAGCGATAACGTTTCAGGAGCAGAAGTAGAAGAAAAAGGAAGAGGAGGAAAAATAAGTGTTGGGAGAGTTGTGGTGACGGTGGGCAACAGATGTAGGATGATTGAGGATGTGTTGAAGATCAATATGAACGAAAGAGCTTCACCTCCGCCCCCAGAGCTCGTACATCCCCATCGACAGATCTGAGGCAAATCTGGTGAACACTGAAACTGAAGTCTGCCAAGCAGAGAACATCAACAACAGGATGAGAGGAGATCAAAACCAGAAAGGAAGAATTTAGATGGTTGAAAAATTTACTTAAGTCTGAAGAGTCTGGAGAGGAGTGGATGCAACACAGAAAAAAATCATATTAATAGTCGTGGGACGAATTTTAAGTCGGATGATGTCAGAGTGTGATGAATGAAGGTCTTCCAGGAATGCAACAGGTACTTTAACAAGCAAGACTTTCTTCTTGGGAAGGGAACCGTGGCAGTAGAGCAGAGTTCAGGTTATGAAGAGAACGAATGGAAACATCGTCACATGGGTGGATCCCGGGGTAACGTAAGGTATTAGGTGTTACCGTGAGGGCCTTTAACAGATCACAAGACCACAAGTGACAGTTCGGGGGAAATAGAGCAAATGACAGATCTGATGGTCAATCTTGAGAACATCTGCTGCAGGAGGATAATAGTATTCAAAACTCCTAATGTACAGAGTTGAAGTCAGGATAGTACGGTGGATTGCAAAGAAAATTACCGAGTAGGGTAGGACTCAGATAGGCTAGGCGGCAAGGTAAGGGCTTTATCTGAAGCCAGAATTGCAGTTGTTCGCTCGTACGTAATCATGGACACTGAAAAATAACTTTCCAAGAAGCAAGAAGGTAACGGGAAGTAGCCACGTGTCAGGTTAACCTTAACTTTATTAACCTTACCTGTCATCACCTGATGTTTCCATACTAACAACATTTCTGGTGGACGAGGAAGCCATCACAACCTTCCACCTCGCTCAGTCTACCACAAAACCTTCCTGTCAACATTAACAACATGTCCATATCAACAGCAGGTCCACATTAACAGCAGGTCCACATTAACAGCAGGTCCACATTAACAGCAGGTCCACATTAACAGCAGGTCCACATCAACAGCAGGTCCACATCAACAGCAGGTCCACATTAACAGCAGGTCCACATTAACAGCAGGTCCACATCAACAGCAGGTCCACATCAACAGCAGGTCCACATCAACAGCAGGTCCACATTAACAGCAGGTCCACATCAACAGCAGGTCCACATCAACAGCAGGTCCACATCAACAGCAGGTCCACATCAACAGCAGGTCCACATTAACAGCAGGTCCACATTAACAGCAGGTCCACATTAGCAGCAGGTCCAAATTAACAGCTGGTCCACATTAGCAGCAGGTCCACATTAACATCAGGTCCACATTAGCAGCAGGTCCACATTAACAGCAGGTCCACATCAACAGCAGGTCCACATCAACAGCAGGTCCACATTAACAGCAGGTCCACATTAACAGCAGGTCCACATTAACATCAGGTCCACATTAGCAGCAGGTCCACATCAACAGCAGGTCCACATCAACAGCAGGTCCACATCAACAGCAGGTCCACATTAACAGCAGGTCCACATCAACAGCAGGTCCACATTAACATCAGGTCCACATTAGCAGCAGGTCCAAATTAACAGCAGGTCCACATCAACAGCAGGTCCACATTAACAGCAGGTCCACATTAACAGCAGGTCCACATTAACAGCAGGTCCACATTAACAGCAAGTCCAAATTAACAGCAGGTCCACATCAACAGCAGGTCCACATCAACAGCAGCAGGTCCACATCAACAGCAGGTCCACATCAACAGCAGCAGGTCCACATTAACAGCAGGTCCAAATTAACAGCAGGTCCACATCAACAGCAGCAGGTCCACATTAACAGCAGGTCCACATTAATAGCAGGTCCACATCAACAGTAAGATCAATCTGGAGTTTGATGTACATACAAACTTCAAGTGAAAAAGATAACCACAACCTTACATAGAATAACTAAGATTAAGGATAAAGATAAAGGAATAAACCATCAACTAATCCTGAAGGATCACAAGGAACTATGGCGTTGCATAGGAAGTTCTCAGTGAAGGAAGCGGTTGCACAGGCCATAAGAAAACGAGTCCAAGTTTTTCCGATTTGTTGTTGTTGTTGTTGTTGTTGTTGTCCTGTGTATGTAAGGTTCTTGGCTGCCCAGTCTCAAGCTCTTGAAAACGTTTCTGGTTTCTTTAAGTTCTTGTCTGACACCGTTTTCTCCTGCAGATAATCATCAATGCTACAGGAACGAGCGTCAGTGCGCGTTTGTCTGCCATCTTTGTTGTTTACAACATGAGAATTTGGCCAGGATGATATGGACGTTTATAAACAGAACTCCGCGATGCGCGCGCATCAGGAAAGCTTATCCTCGTGTGAAAAGCCGTTCATGCAAACACGAAATAACAATTTCCGTTTACTAAGTTATCAAGGTTAGGTAACTTTGTTGTAGGCATGTTGTTAGGTCCACTGGCCATAAACAGCTTATGGCCATTCATCAAGGGCGTCTCCCAGACGTCAAAACACATCGAATCAATTTCGTAGCTACTGATAGTTGGTTGGTTACTTTAGGTCTATCATGAACTACCATGCTCTTCATTGTCATCATCGTCAACTTATATCCAACAATCGGAAAATCTTAAACACTTTCGTCAGGTGTTCAAGATAACTACAGGACCATACATTCATGACATATAGTGAATATAGTGAATAGTGAAAAAAAAGGAAACCCTTTATAAGAAATTGGTTTATCATACACCGTATGTCCAGGAGACTAAGTACACATTGCAAAATATATCTGTCAGATAATAACAACTTTGAATTTCATTTATATGCTGACGGTGACAATATCATGAGCATTATTTGTTTATTTCAAATAACGAATAATAAATGCTAAACTGCATGCATAACACTACTGGTCAAAATTCAATAATCTAAGTAATCTGTTTGTAAACATATGCCACAAGTGTGACCCCAAAATAATAAGGCTTTTATGTTAGTGATAAACTGGAAGATGGAATGCATCAATGGCAAAATCTTCGGTTTTCCAAATGATAATAATGATAATGATAATAACAATGATAATAATCATAATAGTGATAATGATAATAATAATTATAATAATAATGATAATTATTATTATCATTATTTTTATTATTATTATTATTATTATTATCAATCTTATCATTATTATCATTATCATCATTATAATTCCAGGCTCAATAGATATATTAGGGAATAGAATATGTAGCATACTATAATTACCAATCAGTATGTGAACTTGCAGATTGATCAACCTTAGTTTCATTATGTAGTTCATGTTAAGACGAAGCTTAATGAAAAAAAATATCAATTTGTAAATTGCATATTAGATAGATAAAAACCAGTCTAGGAGATACTGAAGGTCATCTAATTTATTTATGCCTGGCGTTAGGGTAGGAAACAAACTCCACCAAGTAAACTTTCTTCAAAAAACTAAAATAACATGAGGTAAGTCTGGCCAGCCATCACTGGAGGTAAGTCTCGCCAGCCATCACTGGAGGTAAGTCTGGCCAGCCATCACTGGAGGTAAGTCTGGCCAGCCATCACTGGAGGTAAGTCTGGCCAGCCATCACTGGAGGTAAGTATGGCCAGCCATCACTGGAGGTAAGTCTGGCCAGCCATCACTGGAGGTAAGTATGGCCAGCCATCACTGGAGGTAAGTCTGGCCAGCCATCACTGGAGGTAAGTCTCGCCAGCCATCACTGGAGGTAAGTCTGGCCAGCCATCACTGGAGGTAAGTCTGGCCAGCCATCACTGGAGGTAAGTCTGGCCAGCCATCACTGGAGGTAAGTATGGCCAGCCATCACTGGAGGTAAGTCTGGCCAGCCATCACTGGAGGTAAGTATGGCCAGCCATCACTGGAGGTAAGTCTGGCCAGCCATCACTGGAGGTAAGTATGGCCAGCCATCACTGGAGGTAAGTCTGGCCAGCCATCACTGGAGGTAAGTATGGCCTGCCATCACTGGAGGTTTTCTTTCTTCTTTATTTTGTGTTGGTGTAGCGAGGTCGTCCTGCGTGGGTGGGAAGGACGGCATCTCTGGGTACGATATATAGACGACCTTATGTAACCTAAGGTGAATGACTCCTTCACTTGTTGAACTTCACAAGAAATTCCACGACGTAAAGTATCTTTATATTCCACGACGTAAAGTATCTTTATATATATCTCGAACACGGTTCACAAATGACTGACAAAACTTTGAATTGTCGCCACCTGCTCGTTATCATCTTAAAAATCAAACTATCGCTACTTAAAGACAAACTATTCGTCTGAACTCGCAATTACTAAGTTCTGTTTTGCGTTTGAGTAATCATTTCTTTTTTCACTCTGTAAATAACGTAAACATTACCAAGTATGACTTTAATTTCTAAACTCACGACAAATTTTTACATAAAATAATCTAATTTAAGAACTTCATGACATTCAATAAATATCAAGATCGAAGCAAAACATTTTGCAAAAAAGAAAAACTCCCGGTTCAAAATTCCCTCCGCTGGTGGCATCTGTGTTCCATTTCCTGTGCGTGCAAAGCTTTTTATAACGTTGTACTATCTCTTTTGCCAGATATTTCATTTTCTCTTAATTTGTTACACGAGACAACCATTCTCACCTCTGACTGATGATAACAATCTGTGAAGGATTCTTGATGTATGTATTGACTATGATTAATGATTACATGAAGACAATATAGTGGTACGCTCAGACCGTGGCGTCTACACACTTGCTCCTCCTGTCACAACCACAGCTGCTGCCGTAAACCCTCTCACGATGCACCCCCTCCTCCAAGGTTTACACTTCGTAGAAACCCTCCCTGTAGTCAACAAGCAAAAGAACCTTCAAATAAACCTCTCCAAATTTCTTCACCTCCCAACACCCGGCTCCGTCAACACTCCAACAAACCTTTCACGAATCATTCACCCCCACGTCCTGCCCCTCCACTCACGTGAGGTTTACAAAAGTATTCATCATCTTATCTCCAGTCATCTGGACCTGGTCAATGTTTTCAACATATTGATTAGTAACACTATATAAAGGCAATCATATACTATGAAACATGCTTGGGCGGAGCAGGTGTGAAACATGCTGGGGCGGGGCAGGTGTGAAACATGCTTGGGCGGAGCAGGTGTGAAACATGCTGGGGCGGGGCAGGTGTGAAACATGCTGGGGCGGGGCAGGTGTGAAACATGCTGGGGCGGGGCAGGTGTGAAACATGCTGGGGCGGGGCAAGTGTGAAACATGCTGGGGCGGGGCAGGTGTGAAACATGCTGGGGCGGGGCAGGTGTGAAAATCAGACCTCAAAAGAAGGTAATCTAATTTCATATGAAAATATTCATAGTTAATAGAATATAGGAAGAATACTTCATACAAACGCGCTCATTCTCAATAAACTCATTGTAAACAACCTCTTGTTAAGTTCCTGTAAAAGGACTTTATAGGAACTTAAGCTTCAAGTGTACACAAGTGAAATACGTGCACAGTCGAACTGGTGTATAATGAAGGGAAGGTGAAATGAACTCATGGTCAAACTAAACCAAACCAACTTTCTTGGAAATTTAGTGCAGTGTGTAGGAAAAGATGGTCTGGTTATCAATGAACGACCAGGGTCATTAAGGCTGAAATCATAAAGTTGCCAACATCCACTAACCGAAAGATTTGTAATTCTTCGTCCAGACGTTAAAGACATTTCCAAGACAACAAACATGCACTGCTACTAAGCTTGTAGTCCTTCATGTATATGATCAGTCTCGGGGTAAATAATAAATTACACGATAATCTAAATTTGAGTTATACTTCAAAAAAATTATCAGAAATTAAGTGAATAATAGAAATGTAACAATGTAATATATAGTATGTAAAGTTACATTAAAATGAGTAAGTGTTTAAAGTAATAAGAGTAAGTCTTCAGTATAGTCACAAATCTATTTACAGAAAACCTGATAATGTACTTCAAGATCTTCAGTCAGACTTCATCGATCAATAGAAAATATTACGTTTGTCTTATCCACAATAACACATTACACATAACAGACACAATCCCAACAAACAGACTATTACATTTACACATCGTCCACCCAGGACCAGTACTGGCGCCCGCAACACACTAATGTATCCCAGGACTGACTAGGCTTTCATTAACAAGGGCCCGTGCCAGGCTCGTGGCAAACACACACACACACACACACACGTGCTCTTAACAACAAAAACATGTTACTGAGGTTCACCGAGTGTACATTTACAATAAACAACATTACGTTCACAGCATGAATAAATCAGAATTACAATGAAATTTCATGAAAACTTGAAATCATTCGAGAGAGTCCTACGTAAGGTGACCGGCAGACGTGGTGGCAATAGTAAACGTTTATGAATATTATACAATCTTGAGGACGTTCCTGAGGTAAGGAAAAACCCGGTGAGAAAATGTTATACGTAAACCACGAGAAGGAATGAAGAGGTTTGAACTTACATACTTAACCTGTAATGTTGCATCTGCAAGTAAACACTTTAGTCCAAAATGATTTCTTAAGCCGTAAATCAGGATAACACTAAATTTACTGTCCCAGGCTAACCTTCAAACTTGACCCCCCTTGTCCTACGCCGCAATGTTGGTTCACTTTCCCTCTTTTACACGTATCACTTTGGTTTTTGCTCCCGAGAGCTGGCTGCTTGCGTCCCCCCCACCACTAGCTAGACCATACAATACTCGGCAAGCTGCTGCGTCACATGATTATTGTGCGGCCATCGGCAATTCAAGGGTGGGTCGTTTTGATAATTGTTTCTTTCCCTTCACCTCTAAGCTCTGGGACTTTCTACCTTCTCACGTCTTTCCCAATAACTATGAGATGGCACATTTAAAGGACAGGTTCTTCACTTCCTCCACAATTCGTAAATACTTTCCCTTGTCTTCTTTTTCCCTCACATTAACCTTTCTATATTTCATTTAAGACCCGAACTTGACGTGCACTTATGTCCGTGACTGGAAACTTCAACGTAAAAGAAAAATAAAATGCTGCAGAATCAAAGCAACATTAGTGATCATAAACTAATAATGTACTGGTGTTTTATAAATTGTCGAGCATTGCTATGCCTTCCTTTACAAGCTTTGGTATGTCCAAGTTTACGTCAAACTTTGTTGTGCTTCATAACAAATTTTGGGACACTGTATTTCAAAATAAGTTTTTGAATGCAAACGGCTCTTATCTCTAAAATGATCGACTTATGTTAAAATATTCGAATTTATAAAAAAGGGACAATTAAGGGGGCATGCATCATGGCACTGCGTTGAGACAGTTACGTTTTCTCTTGGGACCTAGTTACGTAGTTACGTTTTCTGCAGTGTCGATGTTTTTTTTTTTTTCGGATCCAGTTACGTTTTCCTTCTGGCTCCAGTTGCACTTGCTTCTAGTCGCTAATTACATATACTCCCGGGTCCCAGCTACGTTTTCTCTCTGATCCATTTCCATTTTAAATTAGAGCTTAACAGTCGATTAGGTGTGGTTAAAGGATTATTCATTCGTGTTAATGGAAAGTAACATTTGGTTTACTTATGGAATGAATGAGGGACTTACTGACAAGTTCCATACATGATGGGTTCTTTGATAAGCTCCAAACATGATGGGTTTATTGATAAGCTCCAAACATGATGGGTTTGCAAAATAGTTAATCTTTGGGTTTAGTTAGTTCCTTGTCAGTGTATCGGATGGTTTAACTGAATATAGATGCCTTTAATCGAAGGTTTAACAGTGGTTTATCATCGCTTGTTGTAATGAATACGAATTTAAATAATACTTTTAATCTCGTTTTCTGCGTCAGAAGTTGAAAGTTACATTACCTTGAGTAATGTTAAGACCAAGATGCCTTCCACTAATGTTTTACAAAGGAATAATGTTTACAACAACAACAACAACAACAACAAGTATTATGAATACATGTTTTCCATGAAACGCTGAGGCAAAGTGATTGTCTTTTTTGTTCTAACTTACCTACCTATCTACCTACCTACCTACCTACATACATATCTACCTGCCTATCTATCTACCTACCTGCATACATATCTACCTACTCATCTATCTGCCAACCTACCTACCTGCATGCACATGGGGCTGGGCTGGTGCAGGAACCATATACGTTATCAAAAGTAAATTGCGTGAAGCAGATAAAGATTGACATGAAATGTACATCACCTCTGCCAATCATCCCACTTCCTTTTATAAAGTGGTTGACTGGCGGAGGGGTAAAGAAAATGTTGGACAGGGAAGACGAAGTAATTAAATATACAGTTGTTGAGTGTGACCATGTTTGTTGTGTTTTTGTTATTTTTCATAGTTTGCTGATTCTGTGTTTCTGGTGCCTTGTTTATACCCATTTGTACCTGCATGTGCCAACGTCAAATGATATAATATCTATTTTACTGAGCATCTCAACCACATACATTAGTCCGGACATGATTTGAAACTATTCTGGATCCTTGACCACGTATTAGTCACTGGATGAACCCCAGCTGTCCAGGACTTCATGAGTGATGCAGGAGTTCTTACATTCCTTCTCACTACGTCAGTGTCTGTCTTACCCTCAGGTGTCCAGATCTCCTGCCCAACTTCAATCATTTAGTCTTCTATAGATCAGTTCGTCTCTTCATAATTGTGTATGTCATCGTATGGCATAATTTTCGTCCCTTTATAAATTCATTCATTTGGTTGAAAAGTAAGATTGTGAGTAGTGATGACGTATGTTGCTTTACAATGATATACCTACGTCAGGGTAAGAAGTGTTCAATGTGTGGGAGGTGACTGTTTGTGGTGGTGTCTTCAAGGCTTCATTTTCCCCGAGCAGAAATTGCCATCATTCAGTCTTACCTGAAAGATGGCATGGAGTCCTCTACCCAACTCGTTCATTCATAGTATAAGTTCCACATTAGACCTTATCTGATCCAACATTCGGTTGTTACAAGCTTCTGAATGTGGAGGAAGAAACTAATTAACAAAATAACTTCATTATCCAGTTATCATTAATCGGTAGCTACTTCCTCCGGCGTAAGTAGGAAGCAGCACAATAACCGAGCCCAGCTCAACCTCCTTAGTACGAACACGGACAGAACGTAGCCCACAGCAGACTAACTGAACAGAACAGAAATCTTTGGTCGCACACCCAGCTGTGGGGGTAGAAGACCTCCCAAACCATCGTAAGGTAAGGTCCCAGACCCAGCTGTGGGGGTAGAAGACCTCCCAAACCATCGTAAAGTAAGGTAAGGTCCAAGACCCAGCTGCGGGGGTAGAAGACCTCCCAAACCATCGTAAAGTAAGGTACACACCTCTGAGATCAAGAAGCTCTTTTAGAACGTTGTTGGAGGGTGTGAGACGTAACACATTGTGCAGCAGACACTAGGTGGCAGCATCATACTTGACCGTAGAGCTGATGATGAAGACCTTTGAACAACGAGTCAAGTTCGGAGACTCAGGACCTTCCTGGCTGAGGGCCAATACCACTGGTTTGCCACTAAGGACAATATCCCGGTACTGGCTCGCTGGCTGCCGCATTCCAGCAGTTATACTGTGTTTTGAGGATGTTGGGTGGCAGCGTTAACAACAACAACCTTAGCTGCAGATCATAACTTCCATGTAATGTCTACAACATCAGTAACTTTATTTAAGATTTAATCTTTGTCTTGGAAATGCTTTCACAACTTCTGTAAGAGTACAGTTTTTTTTTTTTTTTTTTTTCATGACCCCTACATGGGGCCCGCTCCTACAAAAAACTATCTATTTTAAAACTTCTACAACCACCTAACTTGACCCCCCAGTATTTACCTCTGATGAAGACTTCTGCACGACCTCTACACCTGACCACCTACATTCCTCAGCATTTACAGCAGATTGTATCGCTTCCCAACGGCGTTCACCTCTGACTAAGTCCCTTCTACAGCTTCTACGACTGACCAGTTTTCCTATAACCTCTACAACTGACTAGTGTCTCACGACTCGTCTTACAGAACAGTACAGTATCACAACAGATAAGAAAGTCGGTTCTACACCGAATGAACACTCTCCTAGTAGTTCTCTACCTCCTCTCTAGAAGACGTCTACAACAGAATTCATTTCCTCCAACCATTCTACTTGTGTAACCCTCCCTCCCCCAACACACACACCTCCAACACTTACCTACCTCACGCAGGAATTCCTAACGACCTAGTACAGCATTTACAACAAGCGACTCTCAACTTTGTGCAACCCCTACAACTAAACAAGTTTATGATTCTCTTGTAATCTCTGTAACATTCCATTGATTTCTTTGCTTCTTGTACAACTTCGTAACAACCTACAGAGGCATCTAAACTATCATAAATCCTCCCCCTTACAAGGTCTACAACACTCTACAGTCAACTCGTACCTTCCCATAGTCTCTACAACAGATCATAATCCTTTATAATGTCTGCACAGTTTATTACTTACCGTCCTCTACTATACCTAACCTAACCTAACCTAACCTAACCCAACCTAACCTAACCTAACCTAAGCTAACCTAAGCTAACCTAACCTAACGTAACCTAACCTAACCCAACCTAACCTAACCTAACCTAATACATAAACTTGCATTTGTAATGTGCCACACACACACACACACACACACACACACACACACACAAATACACACACACACACACACACACACACACACACACACACACACACACACACACACACAAACGGACAAACATATGTGAATATAAACAATGTTACAGACGAACGTTGAACCAAGAAATCGAGGTTCATGTCATTCATAAAGGGATATAGTTTCGTCAGTTTAAAAGAAATCACCAATAATGCTGGTACTGAACTTTAGCTAAAGACTGAATAGATATCTTCATAGATATCACTATGAATGTCAAACCAAGATAATCACATCAAAATGGACGAATACGAATCTCATATATTCTTAATCCTGTTGACAGTGTTTTGTCGTGGCGGGCCATTGGCTTTAGTGTCAGTGGCCACGTTAACCACAGCTGTAGTCAGCTGTGTCTATTGTACTACAATGACAGTACTTCCAGTTATGGTTCGCCTGACGAATGAAACTGCAGTGTTATCAGTCGACCGTCCACGATATGAAGGCTAATCTTATCTTCATAGTAACAGAAAGTACAGTTGTTACAGTAAACAGCAGGAGTTAATCTGTATCCGCTTGGCTCTGTACTTGCTTCTCTTTATGATCTCTGTATCAACAACCACAACTGAACCTGGCTGTTGTGATATAGAATTATCAACCGCCAGCGTCATTAAGGTCGTCAACCTCCAGTTACAACCTACAGCTGAACAATCCATAACACTTGCAGGTGTTCACGATAGATCTAAGACCACATACCCTCCCATCCTGCATGTGTTCACGATAGATCTAAGACTACATACCCTCCCATCCTGCATGTGTTCACGATAGATCTAAGACCACATACCCTCCCATCCTGATCTAAGACCACATACCCTCCCATCCTGCATGTGTTCACGATAGATTAAGACCACATACCCTCCCATCCTGCATGTGTTCACGATAGATTAAGACCACATACCCTCCCATCCTGCATGTGTTCACGCTGTGCACAAGCACGCTTCTCCAGAGTACCACATATCCCAACATGTATAACATCATTACATGAAAATGAGAAAAATATTATAGTTTCTTGCGTAAATACGTACTGATCTTCTGGAAAATTAGAAAGCAATTCATATATAAACATAAAGCAGAGATATGTTAGGAAAATTTAGGAAAAAGTAGCATAAATAACTGAGAAACGCGCGCGCGCGCGCGCGTGTGTGTGTGTGTGTGTGTGTGTGTGTGACTTATTAGATCAAATCATGTAGACACCTCAAACCAGAATCAGATAAAATTCCTGTAGAATGTGTGTGCCAGACCAACCAACCTACACAACATGCACAAGAATGAGAACTGCAGCCCTCAACATCCTGGTGCAACATGGCAACGCGTCACACACACACACACACACACACACACACACACACACACACACACACACAGGTCGTCCTGTGAGCTACAGTGTACCTACAACACACAGATGTCAGGCATACCAAATGTAACATGAACAGAAAACGGTAGAAAATAAAGGTAAACTTTTGGTTGTTGAGAATGAAGCAAAAGTTCCATTATCAAGTTCTACAAATTCCAGAAACGCGAATTATACCAAGTTCTCTAATAAGTGCAAGAACCAAGTTATGAAAAAGTTCGTAATACACAAACCAACAGAAGATTCAAAACTTACACCGAAAAGTTATGTGGTTATTGTGTGTACAATAGCAGGTATCATATGTAATGATGACTGTGTACCTCACGTTGTACTTACTGAAGTACTACAAGGATGAGAAGCCTTGTATTATTGGAAGATGATCCCACAAACATTGTGGACATATGAGCCTACTGAGGTCAGACTTGCATACAGGAAAAGATGTTATGATGTTGTACTGAAGCAATACTGATACCTAACCTGGCCACCATCACGTAAGGCAGGAAAATGGTAACTTGAAAAGCAGATTATGAGACCATACTTCCGTTTTCTAAGATATCTTATTTTGAGCAGCAGACAACAGCTACGACAGTTTCTGTCCAACTTACCCAAGCAAGACTCGGGCATATAATTCTACTCTCTCCTGTTACTCACACCAGGGGTGGTGGTGTTACTTCACATACACCAGGGATGGTGGTGTTACGTTACGTACACCAAGGGTGGTGGTGTTACGTCACGTACACTAGGGGTGGTGGTGTTAAGTCACGTACACTAAGGGTGGTGGTGTTAAGTCACGTACACCAGGGGTGGTGGTGTTACTTCACATACACCAGGGGTGGTGGTATTACGTCACGTACACCAGAGGTGGTGGTGTTAAGTCACGTACACCAGGAGTGGTGGTGTTACGTCACGTACACCAGGGGTGGTGGTGTTAAGTCACGTACACCAGGGGTGGTGGTGTTGTCACATACACTAGGGGTGGTGGTGTTAAGTCACGTACACCAGGGGTGGTGGTGTTGAGTCAATCACACCAGGGGTGGTGGTGTTAAGTCACATACACCAGGGGTGATGGTGTTACGTCAATCACACCAGGGGTGGTGGTGTTACGTCACGTACACCAGGGGTGGTGGTGTTAAGTCACGTACACCAGGGGTGGTGGTGTTACGTCACGTACACCAGGGGTGGTGGTGTTAAGTCACGTACACCAGGGGTGGTGGGGTTACTTCACATACACCAGGGGTGGTGGTATTACGTCACATACACCACGGGTGGTGGTGTTACGTCATATACACCAGGGGTGGTGGTGTTACGTCATATACACCAGGGGTGGTGGTGTTACGTCAAATACACCAGGGGTGGTGGTGTTACGTCACGTACACCAAGGATGGTGGTGTTACTTCACATACACCAGGGGTGGTGGTGTTACGTCACATACACCACGGGTGGTGGTGTTACTTCACATACACCAGGGATGGTGGTGCTACGTCATATACACCAGGGGTGGTGGTGTTACGTCAATTACGCCAGGGGTGCTAGTGTTGATATGTACACCTCAGTGTTGATCTTTTCATATTCATCTTTGTAACTTTATATAAGATTTCTATATATAAGTCTTCCTTGGTTGTAGTATATGTTGTGAAAGTGAAATTCCATGAAATATTTTGACCATGGGTTGCCAGCTGATGTGATAGTCGTACAACCTGACGGAGAAATAATAATATTGACTTACGATGCGATGTCTGGGTTCATGACGGGGGTGTGTTTGAGTGGTTCCCCTTCCGAGGAGTCCATCTGTGGCTGGAGGTGCGGGTGTGGCTCTTGCTTCTGAAGGTACTGAAGCGGCTGCTTCGTCCTCTTGGTCTTCTCCGACGCCGCCTTCAGGATCTTCTTGCCTTTCAGGGTAAGGAGATCTATGTCTACCGTAACGGGCGCGTACCGGCGAGTGGACCAAATGGAGTCCATTTTGTCATAGGAGGTGCTCCTCCTCCCTCTGCAGGTAGGACGCCGCCCGTCAGTGCCACCTGAACACGTCAGGAGGCCATCATCCTGCACCTTATCCTTCGATATCCTGATGCAAGTGAGACAATTATCCTCGATCTTTAGGACGATTTTTTTTGGTTCTTAACTTCTTAATGAAATAATAAGTATCACCCTACGCTCACTCTGTTTGTAAAGGCACCACTCATCTTTCTTTACATTAAATTTTAAATAGATATATTTCCTTCTCGAGGGTCGGTGTCAGAGTAGGAGTCACGTGACGTGCGTGGGTCAGGTGTGACAGGGGCAGGGGCTGGACTAACACCCAGGCGTCACAAACCTTGACACACAAGTACATCACTTTATCAACACCATCATAGAAAGTGGGCTCACTTCTCGTGAGTCGCACCAGTTATGTAAGGCTCGTTAACCGCTTCATGCACAGTCTCACTCCATTCACGTTCTTTTTATTCTAAAGAAAACACGTATAAATGACTAACTTAAATGAAAAACAAAAAACAAAAATAGAGATGAATGTTTGAGACTAGAGAGGTAGTACAGTGGGTCCGTCCGTGTGGGACCTGAGGTTGACTTAATATTCTCGTAATCCAGAGGGCAATGACCTCAAGCTTTTACTCGGCCCAGCACCACACTCCTCCTCCCACCTACAAAACATTGAACACACATTAAACACTTCTTTCATATTGCGCATCACATAACAGCAAACCACTGATTAGTAAATAACTGGCTTTGTTTTCCTGATGACTACACTCGGTAACAAGGGACTCTGGGCCAAACTTCGACACTTCACTACACACTGAGCTAACGACGGTCGTTACTGTAGAAGGACTGGTAGACCAGGCTGCAGGGGAACCACTTTTGCACCACCATGATTTGTTGCTGCTTGTGGTATATAGAGCAGAGGTGGTGGTACCAATTGGTAGTGGTGGTAGTGGGTGGACAAGACAAAGGTTTAGTTAGTACACTGTCGGCCAGACGTGTGGTACCTGCCCACTTCGACAATCCTGCTGACCAGCCAGCAGGTTCTGCTAACAACTTCCGCAGCGGCCACGACGATCACCACCACCACCACCAGTGGAAATAATATGATGCTCGAGGAAAACTTTGCTCGTGCACAGCCGATCACACGTCCCCGCTCTACCTTGCTCACTGCCAGACTTCGCTGCACCGACCGGCCTGGGAATGGTCTGAGAAGTGGCCACGTGTGGCGAGAGTCACCCAGACAATCCACTCAGGTTAGTGAGGCAGCGAAAAACGGGGAGCTGTGAGAAGGCACATGAAGGTTGCAGCGCAGCTCAGCACTTACTGGTGCTGGAGGGTTGGTTGCCGGGCCTTACACAGGGGGCCAGCCAGGCACCGCCCACTGCAGACTAAGCCCCGCCTATTTGGTCTCCCAGAGTGCCCCCCTTCACCCCCCTCTCGTGCATAGGCCCCACCTCCTCCCTCTTCCACAAACCCACGAGATCTCCCACAACTGTTGGGGTAGTGACAGCCATGAGGAGGCCACGGGGCGGGCTATTGGTCTACCTCGCCCCGCCCCGCCCCGTCACCTGACTGTGACCCCGCCAGGACCACCTGCAGGTGGCCCCTTCTGATGCCCCCGTCCGCCATATACGGGGCCGGGGAGGACAGTCCTGGTTTAGGGGGAGGGAGGGAGGGGAACTAGCCGCCCACCCGGACACCCACAGTGGGACTGACGTCCGTGTTGGGCTCATAGACGGCCCAGGACCACATTGTAGGCAGCCAGGGGCCTACACACCATACTGTGGGCAGACAGAAAAGCCTGGAGACCATAGTGAGTATAGACAGGAGCCTGCAGACCATAGTTAGGGCAGACAGGAACCTGGAGACCACAGTGTGGGCAGACAGAAGCCTGGAGACCATAGTGAGGATAGACAGGAGCCTGGAGACCATAATGTGGGCAGACAGGAGCCTGCAGACCGCAGTGTGTGCAGACAGAAGCCTGCAGACCATAGTGAGGATAGACAGGAGCCTGAAGACCATAATGTGGGAAGACAGGATTTTGCAGACCACAGTGAGGGTGGAGACAGGAGCCTGCAGACCATAGTGAGGATAGACAGGAGCCTGGAGACCATAATGTGGGCAGACAGGAGCCTGCAGACCGCAGTGTGTGCAGACAGAAGCCTGGAGACCACACTATGGACAGACAGGTGCCCAAAGACCCCTGCGCGGGGAGACAATAGCCGGGAAACTACAATGTCGGGAGACAGGAGTCTGGAGACCAAAGTGTGGAAAGAGAGGATCTTGGAGACCCCAGTGCTGGGAGACAGTAGGTTGGGGACCAAAGTGTGGTATGCTAGGAGGCTGGAGACCATAATCTGGTAGATAATGTGCATGGAGACTACAGTATAGGGAAACAGGAGCCAGAAAACAAAATGCAACTGTCGCGCTTATCTTTAAGAGAGAAGTCTGGGTAATTATGCTGAAGTGCAGACCAATGCCATTCACGAGTGTACCGCTACTGGAAAAGATAATGAGAGTGTGACTTCCGTTTTAGAGGAAGGATAAGGTTTAATGGACTGTGTATATCAGGACTGCCAGAGAGCATTTGACACTTAAACATAAGAGTTTGGTAAAGAGGTAGGATCTTCAGAGTTGGAAAACTGCTAGGTTTCTTCGATGGCCAGGAAATTAGATCGGAAGAAAACAAAGAAGTGTAGTGGAACCTTCAGGAAAGGGACTGAGGTCACCACTGGTGTGTCGCAAGGCTCAGTCCTGGAACCTTTGTTCTTCTTGATCTACGTGATCGATTTGCCAGAAGGACTTGCCATAAGTGAATATACTGTAATGATGCCGAGGTTATGAGAAAAATATAGACGATGAGGATCGCATCAGCTTTCCAGGATACAAATATGATCTTGTGGGAAATATGTGGCAGGTATGAGAGGGAGTTGAGTGGCGATACTGTACCTAACCGATCACCAGAGCTCCATCTCAGTTAGACTGTAAAGGAGATATACCGCGTGTTGGGAAGAAGTGGACACAGAGTTTTCTAACTGGGAGAAATGCAAGAGAGTGTTTTCTGTGAGTTTGCTTCAGACAATTGATGTGACTTTATAAACCCCACAGGAAGGAGCAATGAGTCGTATCTATTCTGATATCATTATGAATGTTACTACAGAGGGGGATGGGGGCTACCACCTGGTACAAGACATAAGGCAATGCTGATGATGTCATCCTGGGGAAAGCTGCACGTGATATACAGAGGCTATGGTAGCTATGGTGAGACATGTAAGGTAGTGGGGATGGGGGATGACCAGTGAGAAAACTAGAGCTATGTTTCACGGGAGGAGGCTGTCTGGTGCTACATACACGTCCGTCATTATGCATCACATCAGATGAGAAAGTCTGCGTTCTTGGTTATGTTACTTGATCAAGTAAGGACAGAACATGACGGGAAGTCAGAGGAAATGTGTAGGCGTTACACTTTTTGACACAAACCTAATGTTGTCTGCACGACAGTTATACAGGAATTATATAGTGTCTGGATTATGTCACGAGTGGCATATTCTTCTCCGAATCTGGCTACAGTTAAGGAAACTCATGGAAAGCCATATAAGTCATTCACAATCATGACTTTACGATGATTTGTGATGCGTCCATATGAAGTAATTATGGTGATTTTAGGAGAGAAGATGGAGTAGATAACTGGAGAATATGATTAGGCAAAGGAATACCAGATAACGATGAAAAATACTCACTGATAAGATGGACGATGATGATGATAATGGTGATGATGATGTGTGATGACGATGATGATGATAATGGTGAAGATGATGATGATGATGATGATGATGATGATGATGTGTGATGATGGTGATGATGATGATGATGATCTGTGATGATGATGATGTGATGATGGTGATGATGATGATAATGGTGATGATGATGATGATGATGATGATGATGTGTGATGATGGTGATGATGATCTGTGATGATGATGATGATGATCTGTGATGATGATGATGTGATGATGGTGATGATGATGATAATGGTGATGATGATGATGATGATGATGATGATGATGTGTGATGATGATGATGATGATAATGGTGATGATGATGATGATGATGATGATGATGATGTGTGATGATGGTGATGATGATCTGTGATGATGATGATGATGATGATGATGATGATGATGTGTGATGATGGTGATGATGATCTGTGATGATGATGATGATGATCTGTGATGATGATGATGTGATGATGG
The DNA here is from genome assembly GCF_036320965.1 of Panulirus ornatus. NCBI lineage: Eukaryota > Metazoa > Arthropoda > Malacostraca > Decapoda > Palinuridae > Panulirus > Panulirus ornatus. The sequence goes on along the minus strand of NC_092243.1, from coordinate 77,916,009 downwards.
TGATGATGATGATAATGGTGATGATGATGTGTGATGATGATGATGATGATGATAATGGTGATGATGATGTGATGATGATGATGATGATGTGTGATGATGATGATGATGATGATGATAATGGTGATGATGATGTGTGATGATGATGATGATGATGATAATGGTGATGATGTGATGATGATGATGATGATGATGGTGGTGATGATGATGATGTGATGATGATGTGATGATGTGTGATGATGATAATGATGTGATGATGATGATGTGTGATGATGATGTGATGATGATGATGACGATGATGATGGTGATTATGATGATGATGATGTTGGTGATGACGGTGATGATGATGGTTGATGTGTGATGATGATGTTGTGGTGATGATGATGATGATGTGTGATGTGTGACGATGATGATTATGATGATGTGTGCGATGATGTATGATGATGATGATAATGGTGATGATGATGTGGTGATGATGATGTGGTGATGTTTGATGATGATGATGTGTGATGATGATGATGATGATGATGATCATGATGTGGTGATGATGATGATGATGATGATGTGTGATGATGATGATGATGATGATGATGTGTGATATGATTATGATGATATGTGATGATGATGTGATAATGATGTGTGATGTGTGATGATGATGATGATGATGATGATGATGAGATGATGATGATGTGATGATGATGACGATGATGTGTGATGATGACGATGATGATGTGTGATGATGATGATGATCTGTGATGATGATGATGATGATGATGATGATGTGGACGATGATGATGATGTGTGATGATGATGATGATCTGTGATGATGATGATGATGATGATGATGTGTGATGATGTGTGATGATGATCTGTGATGATGATGTGTGATGATGATGATGATGATGACGATGATGATGTGTGATGATGTGTGGTGATGATGATGATGATCTGTGATGATGATGTGTGATGATGATGATGATGATCTGTGATGATGATGATGTGTGATGATGATGATGATGACGATGATGATGTGTGATGATGATGTGATGATAATGATGATGATGATCTGTGGTGATGTGTGATGATGATGATGATGTGCGACGATGATGGTGATGATGTGTGATGAAGATGATGATGATGATAATGATGTGTGATGATGAAGTGTGATGATGATGATGATGACGATGATGATGTGTGATGATGATGTGATGATAATGATGATGATCTGTGATGATGATGTGTGATGATGATGATGATGATGATAATGATGTGCGACGATGATGATGATGATGTATGATGATGACGAAGTGTGATGATGATGATGATGATGATGATGTGTGATGATGATGTGTGATGATGATGACGATCATGATGTGTGATGATGATGTGATGATGATGGTGAGAGGATGTGATGATGATGAGTTGTGATGGGATGATGTGATGTGTGATGATGGTGTGTGATGATGATTGATGATGTGTGATGATGATGATGGTTGTGATGATGATGTGATGATGATGTGTGATGTGATGATGTGTGATTGATTGTGATGTGTGATGTGATGATGATGATGTGATGATGGTGTGTGTAGATGAGATGTGGTGATGATGTTGATGATGTGTGATGGTGATGTGATGGATATGATGATGATGTGATGTGATGAGATGTGTGTGGATGTGTGTGTGATGATGTGATGTGGTGTGATGATGTGGATGGGATGTGATGATGGTGATATGAGATTGGATGATGATTGATGAGATGATGTGATGATGATGGGGATGATGTGTGATGATGTGTGATGATGATGTGTATGATGATGTATGATGTTGTTGTGATGATGGTGTGAGTGTGAGGAATGATGTGGATGTGATGTGGTGATGTATGATAGAGATGGGTGTGAGTGTGTGAGTTGATGATGTGTTATGATTTTTGAATAATTGATGTATGATGATGTGTGATGATGTGATGTATTGATGATGTGTATGTTGTGTGGTGTTGATGATTGTGTGAGTGTGGATGATGATGTTGATGATTTGTTGTTGTGATGAGGATGATGTGAGTGATGATGTTGATTGTGGTGATGTGTGAAGATATGTGTGTGTGATGATGTGATTGGTTGATTGATGGTGAGAGTGTGATGTGATGTGTGGTGATGATGATTGTTGTTATGTGTGATGTGTGATGATGTATATTTGTGATGATAGTGTTATGATGTGATGCGATGTGTGATGTGATGATATGTGTGATGATGTTGTGTGATGATGTGTGATGTGATGATGATGATTGTGATGATGGATGATGATGATGATGATGATGATATGTGATGATGATGATGATGATGTGAATGATGATGATGATGATGATGTGTGATGATGATGTGATGTAATGATGATGATATGGATGATATGTGTGATGATGATGTGATGTGGATGATGTGTGATGATGGTTGTGATGATGTGATGATGATGATGTTGTGATGATGATGTGATGATGATGATTGAGTGATGATTGTGATGATGATGTGTGATGATGATGATGATGATGTTGATGATGATTGTGAGTGATGATGAGGATGATTGATGATGTTGATGATGATGATGTGATGTGATGATGATGATGATGTGTGATGATGATGTGTGATGATGATGATGTGTTGTGATGATGAGATGATATGTGTGAGATGATGGGGATGGTGATGATGTGGATGATGATGATGTATGATGTGTGATGATGATGATGTGTGATGTGTGATGATGATGATGTGTGATGATGATGTGGTGATGATGATGATGATGTGTGATGATGTGATGATGATGATGATGTGTGATGATGATGTGATGATGTGTGATGTGTGATGATGATGATTATGATGATGATGATGTGTGATGATGATGTGGTGATGATGATGATGCGTGTCAAGGATTGACTACTGGCCTGGAAAAAGACAGATCCACGAGCGGCTGGAACCAGACTTGTAGGAGAGTGTGGTTCACTGAGGAGGATGTAGGCAGGGTCACTGGCTGTGATGAAGACAGTCATGTAGGCAGGGTCACTGGCTGTGATGAAGACAGTCATGTAGGCAGGGTCACTGGCTGTGATGAAGACAGTCATGTAGGCAGGGTCACTGGCTGTGGTGAAGACAGTCATGTAGGCAGGGTCACTGGCTGTGATGAAGACAGTCATGTAGGCAGGGTCACTGGCTGTGGTGAAGACAGTCATGTAGGCAGGGTCACTGGCTGTGATGAAGACAGTCATGTAGGCAGGGTCACTGGCTGTGGTGAAGACAGTCATGTAGGCAGGGTCACTGGCTGTGGTGAAGACAGTCATGTAGGCAGGGTCACTGGCTGTGATGAAGACAGTCATGTAGGCAGGGTCACTGGCTGTGGTGAAGACAGTCATGTAGGCAGGGTCACTGGCTGTGGCAGCTAGATACTGATGACGTCACAGCGAACACAAGACAAATGCTCCTGTACTCACTACGTAAACATGACCATGTTGTCTGCTTTACTGATGGTAATCTTAGCGATAATGTGAAAAGTGGAATGGGATTTGTGTCATGAAGGAATTGGTTCTGGAATAAAAAATGTGGTAGACTGTATGGAGTGTCGTCAACAGACAGGACGAGCAGCTGTTAACATGTCTCTAAAAGACGAGAAAGAGTTGACTTTGGCACGTGACATCGTGGTGGTGAGTGACCCTAAGTGTGCTCTTAATAACCATAGGACATGTGTTGACGACTCTGGGAATGAGACGTAGTGTTACGTTATCAGACGAGAGGGTAAGACATTCCTCTAGGGACCTGCACATGTTGGCCTCGCTTGAAATGGACTGGTGGATACTGAGGCACCTACTGGAGTGCGAGGGATGAGGTAGATCATCTAACTAAACATATGGGACGACTGTCACAAGGTAGCACCAGGAGAAGGAGCTGTTGGTGAGAGCGGATATAACAAACAACAGTAGGAGTACAATGTGGTTGGATGAAACATGTGGTGTTGGATCCCATACATATGTTAAGAACAGACGTAAGGATATCACTGTGGCAAGACTAAGGCTGGGATGCAGGAGAGGATGGGAAATGTGCAGTAAGTTTTGAGGAGAACGGTGGAAAATGTGAGATGTATTTAGCTGAGAGAAAGGACGCCCTTTGGCATTATACTCAACATTGTAAGAGACTATCAACGTTTAAACCGAGAGTAGATGATATGGTCAATGATGCCGCGAGATCTTTAACAAATGCACAGATGAGACCAAGTTTGATGATAGTGTGTATAGAATGCCTTTGATTTAGGCTACATTCTGATATGCACTGTTATGCTAGTGTCTCTCCGTATCGTGGATGTGGTACTTTCTCTCTGAAGAAAATGATTCTAATTAAGAAATAAAACTCCGCTGGCAGATATCAGATTCATAGTTAAATACATGGATAAGGGAATTATAAGTATACGATTCATAGTGTATTTTAGACCATAACTAGAAAATATAGTGAACCGTGAAATCCCCAAAGTAGATGAGTTCGGCTTGTGGATGACATGATGCAAGTCTCATGGCAGGAGTTCAAATAGTCGAAGTAAGATAGAATTTGTAGAATTAGAAGAGCAATAGGCGAAACAGAAGGAAAGTGTGGTGGTAGAGAGACAGACCTTGAGCCACATAATAGCAAAGTTTGGGGACTGAAGGTACATAAGGCGTGCAACAGGTGTGTTGACGTTGGAGTAAGCACAAACACCACCTCTGAACCGGAATCGTGAGTGGAGGTTATAGTTAGATATGAAAAGGAGGAGGAGGAGGAGGGTCATACGAACATCGCTACCCATCGTAACTTCCGGTAACATACGATCTATGGGAAACAAGATTGATGATGACCTGTTGTCTGCAATTTGCAAATACCTACGTGATTATTGGGACGGTGCAGTAATTATACTTGTGTAAACCTGGCTACAAGACCAGGATGCTGATAGCAGAGTGAACATAGACGGTTTGACGCTGCTAAGATCAGACGGGAGAGGTATTGTCGAGGAACGAGGAGGTGGAGCAGCTGTTTATATACACGACAAATGGTGTACACACACAGTTAACAACAGTCAACCGACACCTACTGTGATAAAGACATTGAATTCCTAGTGATATCGTGTCGTCCATAAAACCTTCCCCGGGAATTTGGCAAGATTATCACTGTGAACACCCCCCCCCACCATATGGACGAATCAGAAGCAATTAGACTTGGAAAACTGTGTGACGAAATATGAAAATAACTGCCTGGAGAACGTCAGGTTAATTGTAGATAATTTAAACATTGTAACTATCAAGACAGTTCAAACCTACGAGCAAACAGTAAAGTGCGCAGCCACAAGGGTAAATATTACTCACCATAACATGTATTGTAATGTAAACAACAGCGATCGTGTTTTGAAAAGGCGCCATCATGGACCTGGAGATCACAACCTGCTGTTTGGTGTACCAACCTACGTATGTACAACTGGTGAAAACAGAAAAATGTAAAAAAAGGTAACAATTAGAAAATGGGATGCTGAGAGTAACCTACATCTACAGGGATGCTTTGAGTACACTGACAGGCCAGATGATGGAGTAAATCTTGATATAAACCAGAACATCTTTATCATTTTCATTCTTCTTTTGATATGATGAGCCAAATCAAGAAATAACTAACAACAACAACAACAACAACAACCAGCCTTGGCTAAATAAAGAACTGAAAAATATGCTCACTGGAAAAAGTAGAATCATACAAAATGGAGATTGTGCTCAGTTAAGATTACTACAAATTAAACAAGAAAAATTGTATTAAAAAAGAGCATACAAGGAGAAGGTTGAGGTGCTACTTCGAAGACATGGTGTGAAAGATGCGTGGGAAGGATTAACAACATTATGTAGTTAGGATACAAAACTTAACATGCCGGAGTTAGAAAACAATGATGCATATGTCAATGATATAAATTCATTTTTTGCAAAATTTGAAGGAAATGATTTTAGTGAAGATGGCAGTAATGTTATGTTGTCTGGTATTCGAGAAAGAAATGATGACAGATTCGTGTCATCGTACGAACATGTATTGTGGAGCCTCACTGAAGCGATTACACCTGGAGAGGCCACGGGACCAGAGTGTGTGCCAGCCAAGGCACTACAGTGTTGTGCTCAACACGTGGCATCATCACACATACTTTAGCTAATATTTCACGACTCACTAGATCAAGGGCTACGTAGTGCCGCCTGACATATGCAAGTTGTCAGAAATAAACACAATTGCCAAAATCTCATTTCCTAAAATGTTCAACGAATTTGAACCCATTGTTTTAACATCACATATTATGTTATGTCTTGATGACATAATGAGAAACTATATGGGTAATGAAATAGATAATTTCAGAGATTCACTGCAGTTTGCTTATTGTAAATATAGTAGTGTGCAGGATGTAAGTCTGACTTTTGTGAATGAGATTAGCAAACTTTTAGACAGACGTAAATCACAAGCAAGAACCTTATACATTGACTCTCGCTCTGCCTTTACTACAATCCAGCCACATATTTTGTGAAACAGATTATTAGGGATTGATGTAAACTGTACCTTACTGAAAAAGATCTTCACCTTTTTTAACACAGAGGCCACAGTAGACCAAGATAAATAACGTAAAGTCCAACATAATTTTGACCAATACAGGTGCACCCCAAGGATGCGTTATGTCCCCCACTTTGTTCAGTGTGTGTATGCTGATGACTGGACAAGTGTTCAGTGTGTATGCTGATGACTGGACAAGTGTTCAGTGTGTATGCTGATGACTGGACAAGTGTTCAGTGTGTATGCTGATGACTGGACAAGTGCTTTTAGCAACTGCACTATTTTGAAATATGTTGACACAGTAATCATAGGAAAAATTGTAAATAACTGTAATTATTATACTACACAGGTGAGTTGCCTTGTTGAGTGGTGAAGAATCAAATTATCTGCACTTGAATGTAAAGAAAACTAGAGATAATAGATTTTAGGACAAAAAAACTACATGTATGTGCCAGACTTAATTACAACTGAAGATGATACTGTGGAAAGATTGAGTCAGTACATGTTTGTAGGCTTTATCATAGATGACCAGTTAAAAGGTGGTGCAAATACTGATTTGGTGTATATGAAATGTAATCAAAGATTGCACTTTGTACGTATATTAAATAGTTTACATACAGACAATGCAATGGTTAATCTTTTTATAGGTCAACTTTACAATCAATTCTATGTTTTTCAATTACAGCCTGGTGTGGCAAGCTAAACAGTGAATAAGCTTCAGAAAATTGCTAAGAAAGCTGGGAGAGTGGGTACAAACACTAAAACATTAGATTTCTTGTTTCATGAATGTGCAATGAAGCAGGTGGAGATGATCATGCAAGATGCGACCCGTCTTTCTCTACACCAACGATATGTATTTCTAAGGTCAGGAAGAAGACTGTCTCTGCCTACACAGCACAATGATAGATTCAGAAAATCATTTGTACCACAAAACATTCTACTGTTTAACCATCTAAGACGCTGTAACTCCTCTAGATGTATCTTCTCAGGAAAACAGATGATTTTTTTATATAATATCTTATGAGTTAATTTTATGCGATATTCTATTTCATCTTATCATTCTTTTACATTTCAACCTTGAAATGAGCTTCTGGCCATAAAGAATTTAATTTCGTATCATGTATGCAATTTGACAATTAAGACATCTTATCTTATATTTTCTTATCTCCCATTATTAGACAACTGTGTCTCAGAGAGAAGTAAGATATTAGGAGAGGTACAAGACACATGGTGTTCAACTGAGGAGAGGTTACTAGAGAGACCACGAATGTTGGTATAGTGAATAGAAAAAGAGGAAGGTCTCACAGGTGAGGGAAAGGTCGTGGGAGGAGCCGCTACTACTACTGCCAATGACGATTCTTAGCACGCTATGATGCAGAGGACTACGGGCCACCGTTACACTGCTGACTGTAAACACTCCCACAATATGCTTGAGAAATCATCTCCATAAACTAAGAATTGACGAGGAAGAATATGTTACACAATTTCCTCCTTTATTCGAAACCAGACCTACCATTTAAAACCATTCTATCCTCCAATTATGAGAAACGGCATTACTCATTACCATGATGGTACACACACCAAACGACTTCAGCTTGGAGCAAGAATGCATGGTTGGCGCGCTGCGTGACGTCACGGCCGACACACACACCGCCCGAGTGCATGGCGTTACAGCGGCCACACTCCATGAGGCCAAGCAGGGTGCGTCTCGGCTGAGGTCACGCCTGTGTTAGTAGTAATGCATCCTGACTCACCAGATTTTTATATTTTGTTCTTTCTTTACTTACTGGCCAAGATGGCCATGGTGTTACAGGCACTGGACGAGCTATGTGTTATGGCCCGGTCAACACACGACAGTCTCCCGCGGTAATACTGGAACAAATAGTGTGGCCTTGCAAGGTCCGGGCTGATGTTACAGGTGGTAACACGGGTGGGAAGGTACAGTAAGGGTAAACCTGAGCACGACAAGAGTTTGTAAATATAGAGATCAGCCATACATACGTTCACTGAAAACACGACGCAAACCGGTACGTGTCAGGTTCCAAATGACCTCAGATTATGTGTTTCCACACTTGACTGTTGTCACGTTCTACAGGAAAGTTAGTAGCGGTGGGTCGTATCCCCCTCCCGTCTCCAGGCCAGGGCTCAGCTGTAGCCTATCGTCCGGATGGAACATCACATTATTGTCTTAAGATCTCTGATCTCTGGCCTGTGGCGTCGACATCCATGGTCTACCCCAGACACTCCACACGCCCTGGTTCAATCCAATGACTGCACGTCGACCCCGGTATACCACATCGTTCCAATCCACTCTGTTTCTTGCACGCCTCTTACCCTCTTGCATGGTCAGGTTCCGATCGCTCAAAATCTTTTTCACTCCATCTTTCCACCTCCAATTTGGTCTCACGCTTCTCCTTGTTCTCTCCACCTCTGACATATATATCCTCTTTGTCAATCTTTCCTCACTCATTCTCTCCATGTGTCCAAACCATTTCAATACACCCTCTTTTGCTCTTTCAATCACACTGTTTTTATTTCCACACATCTCCTTTACCTTTCCATTACTTACTCGATCAAACCATCTCACACCACACATTGTGCTAAAAATTTCATTTCCAACACATCCACCTTCCTCGGTACAACCCTATCTATAACCCATGCCTCACAACCATATAATATTGTTGGAACCACTATTCCTTCAAACATACTCATTTTTGATCGATATATCGTTCTCTCCTTCCACACATTCTTCATCTCTCCCAGAACCTTTGCCCCCTCCCCAACCCAGTGACTCACTTCCGCTTCCGTTGTTCCATTTGCTGCTGAATCCACCCCCAAATATCTAAAGCACTTCACTTCCTCCAATTTTTCTCCATTCAAACATACGTCCCAACTAACTTGTATCTCAACCCTGATGAACCTAATAACCTTCCTCTTATTTACATATACACTCAACTTTCTCCTTTCGTACACTTTTCCAAACACAGTCATCAGCTTCTGCAGTTTCTCACTCGAATCAATCACTAGTGCTATATCATCGGCGAACTTCCCAGATCCTCTCATCCCCAGCAGACTGCATACTCGCCCCTCACTCCAAAACTTGCATTTACCTCCCTAACCACCTCATCCATAAACATATTAAACAACCATGGAGACATCACACACCCCAGCAGCAAACCGTCCCTCACTGGGAACCAATCACTCTCATCTCTTCCTACTCGTACACATGCCTTACATCCTTGATGAAACATTTTCACTGCTTCTAGTAGCTTACCTCCCACACCATATACTCTTAAGATCTACAACTAAGCATTTCTATCAACCTTATCACATGCCTTCTCTAGATTCATAAATGCCACATAAAAATCCATGTTTCTCTTAGCATTTCTCACACATATTCTTCAAGGCAAACACCTGATACACGTATCCTCTGCCACTTCTGAAATCACACTGCTCTTCCTCTATCTGATGCTCTATACATGCCTCCACACTCTCAGTCAGTACCCTCCCATACAATTTCCCAGGAATACTCAGCAAACTTATACCTCTGTCATGTGAACACTCACCTTTATCGCCTTTGCCTTTGTACAATGGCACTATGCATGCCAATCCTCAGGCACCTTATCATGATTCATACATACAGTGCATATCCTCACCAACCAGTCAACAACACAGTCACCCACTTTCTTAATGAATTTTACTGCAATACCATCCAAACCCGCCGCCTTGCTGGATTTCTTCTTCCGCAAAGCTCACACTACCTCTTCTGCCTCAACCAAACCACTCTTCCTGACCCTCTCACTCTGCACACCACCTCGACCAAAAACCCCAACATCCTCCACTCTATCATCAAACACATTCAACAAACCTTCAAAAATACTCACTATATCTTCTCACTTCATCACTACCTGTTATCACTTCCTCCCTTGCCCCCTTCACCGATTTGTTCTCTTGTCTTATGCACATCTTTTTATTCTCCCTAGGGTTTAATGATACAATCTAACCCCAACTCTCATTTGAAATCTTTTTCAAGCCTTGCACCTTCCTTTTGACCTCCTGCCACTTTATATATATATATATATATATATATATATATATATATATATATATATATATATATATATATATATTTATTTTTTTTTTTTTTGCTTTGTCGCTGTCTCCCGCGTTTGCGAGGTAGCGCAAGGAAACAGACGAAAGAAATGGCCCAACCCACCCCCATACACATGTATATACATACGTCCACACACGCAAATATACATACCTACACAGCTTTCCATGGTTTACCCAAGACGCTTCACATGCCCTGATTCAACCCACTGACAGCACGTCAACCCCGGTATACCACATCGATCCAATTCACTCTATTCCTTGCCCTCCTTTCACCCTCCTGCATGTTCAGGCCCCGATCACACAAAATCTTTTTCACTCCATCTTTCCATCTCCAATTTGGTCTCCCACTTCTCGTTCCCTCCACCTCCGACACATATATCCTCTTGGTCAATCTTTCCTCACTCATTCTCTCCATGTGCCCAAACCATTTCAAAACACCCTCTTCTGCTCTCTCAACCACGCTCTTTTTATTTCCACACATCTCTCTTACCCTTACGTTACTTACTCGATCAAACCACCTCACACCACACATTGTCCTCAAACATCTCATTTCCACCACATCCATCCTCCTGCGCACAACTCTATCCATAGCCCACGCCTCGCAACCATACAACATTGTTGGAACCACTATTCCTTCAAACATACCCATTTTTGCTTTCCGAGATAATGCTCTCGACTTCCACACATTCTTCAAGGCTCCCAGAATTTTCGCCCCCTCCCCCACCCTATAATTCACTTCCGCTTCCATGGTTCCATCCGCTACCAGATCCACTCCCAGATATCTAAAACACTTTACTTCCTCCAGTTTTTCTCCATTCAAACTTACCTCCCAATTGACTTGACCCTCAACCCTACTGTACCTAATTACCTTGCTCTTATTCACATTTACTCTTAACTTTCTTCTTTCACACACTTTACCAAACTCAGTCACCAGCTTCTGCAGTTTCTCACATGAATCAGCCACCAGCGCTCTATCATCAGCGAACAACAACTGACTCACTTCCCAAGCTCCCTCATCCCCAACAGACTTCATACTTGCCCCTGTTTCCAAAACTCCTGCATTCACCTCCCTAACAACCCCATCCATAAACAAATTAAACAACCATGGAGACATCACACACCCCTGCCGCAAACCTACATTCACTGAGAACCAATCACTTTCCTCTCTTCCTACACGTACACATGCCTTACATCCTCGATAAAAACTTTTCACTGCTTCTAACAACTTGCCTCCCACACCATATATTCTTAATACCTTCCACAGAGCATCTCTATCAACTCTATCATATGCCTTCTCCAGATCCATAAATGCTTCATACAAATCCATTTGCTTTTCTAAGTATTTCTCACATACATTTTTCAAAGCAAACACCTGATCCACACATCCTCTACCACTTCTGAAACCACACTGCTCTTCCCCAATCTGATGCTCTGTACATGCCTTCACCCTCTCAATCAATACCCTCCCATATAATTTACCAGGAATACTCAACAAACTTATACCTCTGTAATTTGAGCACTCACTCTTATCCCCTTTGCCTTTGTACAATGGCACTATGCACGCATTCCGCCAATCCTCAGGCACCTCACCATGAATCATACATACATTAAATAACCTTACCAACCAGTCAATAATACAGTCACCCCCTTTTTTTAATAAATTCCACTGCAATACCATCCAAACCTGCTGCCTTGCCAGCTTTCATCTTCCGCAAAGCTTTTACTACCTCTTCTCTGTTTACCAAATCATTTTCCCTAACCCTCTCACTTTGCACACGACCTCGACCAAAACACCCTATATCTGCCATTCTATCATCAAACACATTCAACAAACCTTCAAAATACTCACTCCATCTCCTTCTCACATCACCACTACTTGTTATATATATATATATATATATATATATATATATATATATATATATATATATATATATATATATATATATATATTTTTTTTTTTTCTTCTTTTTTTGTCGCTGTCTCCCGCGTTTGCAAGGTAGCGCAAGGAAACAGACGAAAGAAATGGCCCAACCCACCCCCATACACATGTATATACATACGCCCACACACGCAAATATACATACCTACACAGCTTTCCATGGTTTACCCCAGACGCTTCACATGCCCTGATTCAATCCACTGACAGCACGTCAACCCCGGTACACCACATCGATCCAGTTCACTCCACTCCCCGCCCTCCCTTCACCCTCCTGCATGTTCAGGCCCCGATCACACAAAATCTTTTTCACTCCATCCTTCCACCTCCAATTTGGTCTCCCACTTCTCCTCGTTCCCTCCACCTCCGACACATATATCCCCCTGGTCAATCCTTCCTCACTCATTCTCTCCATGTGACCAAACCACCTCAAAACACCCTCCTCCGCTCTCTCAACCACGCTCTTTTTATTTCCACACATCTCTCCCACCCTTACGTTACTTACTCGATCAAACCACCTCACACCACACATTGTCCTCAAACATCTCACTTCCAGCACATCCATCCTCCTGCGCACAACTCTATCCACAGCCCACGCCTCGCAACCATACAACATATATATATATATATATATATATATATATATATATATATATATATATATATATATATATATATATATATATACATCTCGATCCCAATCCCAGTCATTTGCACTCCTTCCTTGTAAGTATTGTCCAAACACATTTCTTTTCTCTTTCACTAACAACTTTACTTCTTCATCTCACTACTCACTACCCTACCTAATCTGCCCATCTCCCACCTTATGCCACAGGTATCTTTTGCGCAAGCCATCACTGCTTCCCGAAATACATCCCACTCCTCATACACTTACCTCGCGTTATTTGCTCTCACCTTTTTCCATTCTGCACTCAATCTCTCCTGATACTTCCTCACACAAGTCTCCTTTCCAATCTCCCTTACTCTCATCACTCTCTTCTCCCCAACATTTTCTGTTTTTTGAAAGACCTCTGCAAATCTTCACCTTCGCCTCCACCAGATAGTAGATATCCCTCCAGCTGCCCCTCTCAGCACATTAATATCCAAAGTCTCTCCTTTACACGCCTATCAATTAGCTCGTAATCTAATAATGCCCTTTGACCATCTCTTCTACTCACATCCCTATGCTTATGTATATCTCTCTTTTTTAAATCAGGTATTCCCAACAACCAGTCTTTTTTCAGCACACAAATCCACAAGCTCTTCACCATTTCCATTAACACTGAACACCCCATGTGCACCAATCATACCCTCAACTGCTACATTACTCACCGCATTTGAATCACCCATCACTGATACCCGGTCTTGTGTGAACATCAAAACACTGACACTCACCCAGCTGCTCCTAAAACGCTTGCCTCTCATGAACTTCCTTCTCATGACCAGGCGCATAAATACGGTACATAACACATAAAAGTAAGAGAAATACTAAACAAATTAACAATCTCAACAAGCGTAGTACATTCTAAATACAACATATGGAAACAGAAAAATATAAAACTTACAGTCGAGGAAAAACACAGAACAATGTTACACAAAAAAATCCATCACTCGGCCGAGCTTGGTCTATAAAGATTGGCATTGGACGGCGGGAATCAAGTGTGATGTTGGGATCAAATAATTTTGTTAAGTACTGGCACCTGATGAGGTGGATCGTCTCCACGAAACATGTCGTGCGACATGTATAGAAAAATTACATGTTAAATGAAATTGTATGAACTCCTACTGAAGTGCCATCTCACCTTTATATATATATATATATATATATATATATATATATATATATATATATATATATATATATATATATATATATAAAAAGTTTAAAAAGACGACTTTAATCACTCGAGCAAAAAAAAAAAAAAATATATATATATATATATATATATATATATATATATATGTGTATATGTATGTATATATATATTATCCCTGGGGATAGGGGATTAAGAGTACTTCCCACGTATTCCCTGCGTGTCGTAGAAGGCGACTAAAAGGGGAGGGAGCGGGGGGCTGGAAATCCTCCCCTCTCGTTTTTTTTTTTTTTTTTTTCTTTTCCAAAAGAAGGAACAGAGAATTGGGCCAGGTGAGGGTATTCCCTCAAAGGCCCAGTCCTCTGTTCTTAACGCTACCTCGCTAATGCGGGAAATGGCGAATAGTTTGAAAGAAAAAAAGATATATATATATATATATATATATATATATATATATATATATATATATATAAATATATATCCATATATATATATATATAAATATACGAACAAAGTGCATATGAACGCGCACCTTCATAGAACATGCAAACCTTCAACAGCCAGGATCGAACCCGGGACCCCTGTGCAACAGGCGGGAGCGCTACCGCTAGGCTATGATCACCCCTAATAGGGAAATGACTATTCAAATACTACGTACTCGAATACCCTTCGTCTCACGTTGTTGAGCAATGGTGTCTAGTAGCACCGATCTTTTCCCATCAGGCTCACACAGCCAGCAGATAGCATTTTACCGAATCTAACTGTACATCGCGGAGGTATATGAATATGAACAAAGTACATATGAACTTCCCACAAAATTTTCCTTTGTTTACCCCAAACGCTTCACATGCCCTGGTTCAATCCATTGACAGCACGTCGTCCCCATACCACATCGTTCCAATTCACTCTATTCCTTGCACGCCTTTCACCCTCCTGCATGTTCAGGCCCCGATCGCTCAAAATCTCTTTCACTCCATCCTTCCACCTCCAATTTAGTCTCCCAATTCTCTTCGTTCTCTCCACATCTGACACATATATACTCTTTGTCAATCTTTCCTCATTTATTCTCTTAATGTAACCAAACCATTTCAATACACCCTCTTCTGCTCTCTCAATCACATTCTTTTTATTACCACACATCTCTCTCACCCTTTTATCATTTACTCGATCAAACCACCTCACACCACATACTGTCCTTAAACATCTCATTTCCAAGACATCCACCCTCTTCTGCACAACCCTATTTATAGCCCATGCGTCACAACCATATAACATTGTTGGAACCACTATTCCATCAAACGTACCCATTTTTGCTCTCCGAAATAATGTTCTCGCCTTCCACATATTCTTAACGCTCCCAGAACATTTGCCCCCTCCTCCACCCTGTAACGCACTTCCGCTTCCATGGGTTCATACGCTGCCAAATTCACTTCCATATATCTAAAACACTTCACTTCCTTCAGTTTTTCTCCATTCAAATTCACTTCCCAATTTACTTGTCCCTCCACCCTACTGAACCTAATAACCTTGCTCTTATTCACATTTACTCTCAACTTTCTTCTTTCACACACTTCACTAAGCACAATCACCAGCTTCTGCAGTTTCTCACCCGAATCAGCCGCCAGCGCTGTATCATCAGCAAACAACTGACTCACTTCCCAAGCCCTTTCATCTACAACAGGCTGCATACTTGCCCCTCTCTCCAAAACTCTTGCATTCACCTTCCTAACAACCCCATCCATAAACAAGTTAAACAGCCATGGAGACATCACGCATCCTTGCCGCAAACCGACATTCACTGGGAACCAATCACTTTCTTCTCTTCCTACTCGTACACATGCCTTACATCCTCGATAAAAACTTTTCACTGCTTCTATCATCTTACCTCCCACACCATATATATATATATATATATATATATATATATATATATATATATATATATATATATATATATATATATATACACGAGGAGAAGAGGGAGACCAAATTGGAGGTGGAAAGATGGAGTGAAAAAGATTTTGTGTGATCGGGGCCTGAACATGCAGGAGGGTGATAGGAAGGCAAAGAATAGAGTGAATTGGAGCGATGTGGTATACCGGGGTTGACGTGCTGTCAGTGGATTGAATCAAGGCATGTGTATGGGGGTGGGTTGGGCCATTTCTTTCGTCTGTTTCCTTGCGCTACCTCGCAAACGCGGGAGACAGCGACAAAGCAAAAAAAAAAAGAAAAAAAAAAAAGAAATATATATATATATATATATATATATATATATATATATATATATATATATATATATATATATATATATATATGGGTATGTTTGAAGGAATAGTGGTTCCAACAATGTTGTATGGTTGCGAGGCGTGGGCTATGGATAGAGTTGTGCGCAGGAGGATGGATGTGCTGGAAATGAGATGTTTCAGGACAATGTGTGGTGTGAGGTGGTTTGATCGAGTAAGTAACGTAAGGGTAAGAGAGATGTGTGGAAATAAAAAGAGCGTGGTTGAGCAGAAGAGGGTGTTTTGAAATGGTTTGGGCACATGGAGAGAATGAGTGAGGAAAGAATGACCAAGAGGATATATGTGTCGGAGGTGGGGGGAACGAGGAGAGGATTGAGACCAAATTGGAGGTGGAAAGATGGAGTGAAAAAGATTTTGTGTGATCGGGGCCTGAGCATGCAGGAGGGTGAAAGGAGGGCAAGGAATAGAGTGAATTGGAGCGATGTGGTATACCGAGGTTGACGTGCTGTCAGTGGATTGAATCAAGGCATGTGAAGCGTCTGGGGTAAACCATGGAAGGCTGTGTAGGTATGTATATTTGCGTGTGTGGACGTATGTATATACATGTTTATGGGGGTGGGTTGGGCCATTTCTTTCGTCTGTTTCCTTGCGCTACCTCGCAAATGCGGAAGACAGCGACAAAGCAAAAAAAAAAAAAAAAAAAAAAATATATATATATATATATATATATATATATATATATATATATATATATATATATATATATATGATATAGACTCAGATTGGGGTGTCTAAATGTGTGTGGATGTAACCAAGATGTGAAAAAAGGAGAGATAGGTAGTATGTTTGAGGAAAGGAACCTGGATGTTTTGGCTCTGAGTGAAACGAAGCTCAAGGGTAAAGGGGAAGAGTGGTTTGGGAATGTGTTGGGAGTAAAGTTAGGGGTTAGTGAGAGGACAAGAGCAAGGGAAGGAGGAGCAGTACTCCTGAAACAGGAGTTGTGGGAGTATGTGATAGAATGTAAGAAAGTAAATTCTCGATTAATATGGGTAAAACTGAAAGTTGATGGAGAGAGATGGGTGATTATTGGTGCATATGCACCTGGGCATGAGAAGAAAGATCATGAGAGGCAAGTGTTTTGGGAGCAGCTGAATGAATGTGTTAGTGGTTTTGATGCACGAGACCGGGTATAGTGATGGGTGATTTGAATGCAAAGGTGAGTAATGTGGCAATTGAGGGAATAATTGGTATACATGGAGTGTTCAGTGTTGTAAATGGAAATGGTGAAGAGCTTGTAGATTTATGTGCTGAAAAAGGACTGGTAATTGGGAATACCTGGTTTAAAAAGCGAGATATACATAAGTATACGTTTGTAAGTAGGAGAGATGGCCAGAGAACGTTATTGGATTACGTGTTAATTGACAGGCGCGCGAAAGAGAGACTTTTGGTTGTTTATGTGCTGAGAGGTGCAACTGGAGGGATGTCTGATCATTATCTTGTGGAGGCTAAGGTGAAGATTTGAATGGGTTTTCAGAAAAGAAGACTGAATGTTGGGGTGAAGAGGGTGGTGAGAGTAAGTGAGCTTGGGAAGGAGACTTGTGTGAGGAAGTACCAGGTGAGACTGAGTACAGAATGGAAAAAGGTGAGAACAATGGAAGTAAGGGGAGTGGGAGAGGAATGGGATGTAGTTAGGGAATCAGTGCTGGCATGAGAAGCGTGGGAGGTGGGTTGATTAGAAAGGGTAGTGAGTGGTGGGATGAAGAAGTAAGATTATTAGTGAAGGAGAAGAGAGAGGCTTTTGGACGATTTTTGCAGGGAAAAAATGCAATTGAGTGGGAGATGTATAAAAGAAAGAGACAGGAGGTCAAGAAAAAGGTGCAAGAGGTGAAAAAGAGGGCAAATGAGAGTTGGGGTGAGAGAGTATCATTAAATTTTAGGGAGAATAAAAAGATGTTCTGGAAGGAGGTAAATAAAGTGCGTAAGACAAGGGAGCAAATGGGAACTTCAGTGAAGGGCGCAAATGGGGAGGTGATAACAAGTAGTGGTGATGTGAGAAGGAGATGGAGTGAGTATTTTGAAGGTTTGTTGAATGTGTTTGATGATAGAGTGGCAGATATAGGGTGTTTTGGTCGAGGTGGTGTGCAAAGTGAGAGGGATAGGGAAAATGATTTGGTAAACAGAGAAGAGGTAGTAAAAGCTTTGCGGAAGATGAAAGCCGGCAAGGCAGCAGGTTTGGATGGTATTGCAGTGGAATTTATCAAAAACGGGGGTGACTGAATTGTTGACTGGTTGGTAAGGTTATTTAATGTATGTATGTATGTCTCATGGTGAGGTGCCTGAGGATTGGCGGAATGCGTGCATAGTGCCACTGTACAAAGGCAAAGGGGATAAGAGTGAGTGCTCAAATTACAGAGGTATAAGTTTGTTGAGTATTCCTGGTAAATTATATGGGAGGATATTGATTGAGAGGGTGAAGGCATGTACAGAGCATCAGATTGGGGATGAGCAGTGCGGTTTCAGAAGTGGTAGAGGATGTGTGGATCAGGTGTTTGCTTTGAAGAATGTATGTGAGAAATACTTAGAAAAGCAAATGGATTTGTATGTAGCATTTATGGATCTGGAGAAGGCATATGATAGAGTTGATAGAGATGCTCTGTGGAAGATATTAAGAATATATGGTGTGGGAGGCAAGTTGTTAGAAGCAGTGAAAAGTTTTTATCGAGGATGTAAGGCATGTGTACGTGTAGGAAGAGAGGAAAGTGATTGGTTCTCAGTGAATGTAGGTTTGCGGCAGGGGTGTGTGATGTCTCCATGGTTGTTTAATTTGTTTATGGATGGGGTTGTTAGGGAGGTGAATGTAATAGTTTTGGAAAGAGGGGCAAGCATGAAGTCTGTTGTGGATGAGAGAGCTTGGGAAGTGAGTCAGTTGTTGTTCGCTGATGATATAGCGCTTGTGGCTGATTCATGTGAGAAACTGCAGAAGCTGGTTACTGAGTTTAGTAAAGTGTGTGAAAGAAGAAAATTAAGAGTGTGAATAAGAGCAAGGTTATTAGGTACAATAGGGTTGAGGGTCAAGTGAATTAGGAAGTAAGTTTGAATGGAGAAAAACTGGAGGAAGTAAAGTGTTTCAGATATCTGGGAGTGGATCTGGCAGCGGATGGAACTATGGAAGCGGAAGTGAATCATAGGGTGGGGGAGGGGGCGAAAATCCTGGGAGCCTTGAAGAATGTGTGGAAGTCGAGAACATTATTTCGGAAAGCAAAAAATGGGTATGTTTGAAGGAATAGTGGTTCCAACAATGTTGTATGGTTGCGAGGCGTGGGCTATGGATAGAGTTGTGCGCAGGAGGGTGGATGTGCTGGAAATGAGATGTTTGAGGACAATGTGTGGTGTGAGGTGGTTTGATCGAGTAAGTAATGTAAGGGTAAGAGAGATGTGTGGAAATAAAAAGAGTGTGGTTGAGAGAGCAGAAGAGGGTGTTTTGAAATGGTTTGGGCACATGGAGAGAATGAGTGAGGAAAGATTGACCAAGAGGATATATGTGTCGGAGGTGGAGGGAACGAGGAGAAGAGGGAGACCAAATTGGAGTTGGAAAGATGGAGTGAAAACGATTTTGTGTGATCGGGGCCTGAACATGCAGGAGGGTGAAAGGAGGGCAAGGAATAGAGTGAATTGGATCGATGTGGTATACCAGGGTTGACGTGCTGTCAGTGGATTAAAACAGGGCATGTGAAGCGTCTGGGGTAAACCATGGAAAGCTGTGTAGGTATTTATATTTGCGTGTGTGGACGTATGTATATACATGTGTATGGGGGTGGGTTGGGCCATTTCTTTCGTCTGTTTCCTTGCGCTACCTCGCAAACGCGGGAGACAGCGACAAAGCAAAAAAAAAAGAAGAAAATATATATATATATATATATATATATATATATATATATATATATATATATATATATATATATATATATATATAAGAACCAAGTGCTAAAGAGTTGAATCATGAAGACTATAACATTGGAGTCGTCTTATAGCATTATATAGGAGTTATATCATGAAGGCTATAAGAAACATGGTTTATCCTGATTTGATATATTATCTGTACTGGTCTTTACCAAGAGAAGCGATAACCTTATGTTGATGGTTCATTATGGAGTAGTTAGTAAGATAAGGAGAGGCGAGAATGTTCATACCGGACGTGAGAGTAAATGACAGAAGGATGGAGAGAACATGGAAAAAGAAGGGAAGAAAGGAAACGGAAACGGTGGTTGGTGAATGAACGGAAATAACTAAAATGAGAAAAAGGTGAAAAAAAAATTAGAGAGCAAGGTATTCAGAAAATTGAAGAAGATGGAAGATGGAAAGAAGATGCTCTGAAGTTTATCTGCCATCTTTTTATTCATGCCAAGATTTTCCCCTTATTTCCCCTGAGGCAGGCAGAGGAAAGGTCTTCGCACCAGCAGCAGAGATGAAGAAATATTTAATGAGAAAATGGAATGAAGAAATGTAGGAGGCTAAATATTTCTAGTCACATTAGAGCCGATGTCTGAACCACTGGAGGAATATACTGTCCTTTATGAACATCAACAGTTCTCAGTCTGTGTTAGATATGTTTGTGGTCATCCATATTACAAGAGAGAAAGAGAGAGAGAGAGAGAGAGAGAGAGAGAGAGAGAGAGAGAGAGAGAGAGAGAGAGAGAGAGAGAGAGAGAGAGAGAGCACATACCAAGGCCCAAGCAAGGTGGTCTGGTCTTAACTTCCCTCACAGGCAGTAGAAGAAGATAGCATAACCAGGTTCTCTCCCCATCCTCCACTCCCTCTGGCAACACAACGGTAGGAAAACAGGGAGAGAAAAATATCAGGATTAATCTGCTTGAAGGAAACTTTTGTAAGACTGCCATGATGTAGAATGAACCTGAATATGTCATGAATCCCATCACCAACGACATGCATCCCTTCACGTTGATTCTTGTCCTGGTCTTATACTATATTTATGATGTTTAAGTCTAAAGAAAGATCCTTACCAGTCTGATCAACAGAAAACGTACCACAAAATTTACATTGTACTCTATAAACATATCTTGCGGAACTTTCTGGTGAGTTCCTGATTAAGATATTCTTTATAGTATTGTATTTGCTGAGGGCTGCATTAACATTAAAGGAAGTAATGTAAAAGCATCACTAAAAGGAAGAGCTAAAAGGTTCTTGGTGTCAATGGGAGGTTTGGGTTTAACTCTATAAAATGATTTCTTTCCCAAGTTCAAGGATTTATCTAAGATGAATTAACTTGGATCCAATAGAATATATCATCTCAAATTCATCCTCAATAAACTCTGGACGGCAAATACGTACGTAATGCCCTTAGGAACATAGACTGGAATGATGATTTAACTCTGTCATGTTGAGCTGAGTAATATTGATATATGAGCATACATTGGTAGGTTTTCTGTATATGCTAAACTTAAATATGTTTCCATCCCTAAAAATCATGCAGTCTAAAGATGGTAACCTACCAATATTTTCATTTTCTACACTAAAGTTGATGGAAGGTATGAAATTGTTAGCTCGGTGACCTCTAAGTTTTAGTCCATTAACTCTATTGATAATGCTAGTGCTACTGTAAAGAAATCTTCAATATCGACGTTGTTGGATCCTTTAAGTATTTCAAAGCATTCTGGTAATTTGCTTCGGTGACACCTTTTGCTTAGGGATAAGTTTAATTCTCGCAATTTCTCCTCATATGGTTTGTAACACAAGGAAGGAATCAATTTAGTTGCACGTCACTGCACTGCTTCCAATTTAAACATATCCTTACTTAAGTGGAGAGTCCAAAACTGCACTGTATATTCAAGGTGGGGTCTAAGCAGATTTAGGTATAGTTGCAATATCACATCCTTGCTTATATATGAAAGTTTCTAATACCTAATCCTAACATCTTATTTACCTTTTTGGCAGCTTCACTGCAATGCTGTGAGAACTTGAAATTGTTGGAGACAGTGACCCCTAGATCTCTCACACTAGAGGTGTCATTTATATTGTGACCCATCAGTTCATAATCTATTTTTTTGGTGAAGTTTCCTTTTTGTAACAGCTGACGTTTATTGACGTTAAATGGCATTTGCCATTTTCTAGACCATTCAACGATTTAATCTCGATCATATTGTAATCTTAGTCTATCCTCTTCAGTTAACATGACATTGCCGATCTTTGTGTCATCTGCAAATGTAGACACTTAGTTAGTCAGCCCTGCATCAATATCGTTAATATGAATGATGAAAACTATAGGTCCAAGCACGGATCCCTGGGGGACGCCACTAGTAACGGTTGACCACGGTGATGATTTCCCATTCATCACGACTCTCTGCCTTGTATCATGTACCCAGGCTTCTATACAATTCCTGTCCAACCAGTAATCCCCAAGGACCGGACTTTATGTATCACTTTGGCGGTAAGGGACTCTGTCCAATGTTTTCTGGAAATCCAAATATATGATATCTATTGCTTTTGACTTGTTTGGATCTTGGATGATTTATGATGAAACTCAAGGAGGTTTGTAAAGCATGATCTATGCCTTCTAAAATCATGCTGTGTATTATGAATCATACTGTGTTGTTCCAGGTAGTCTACGATCTTATATCGAATAATCAACTCCAGAAGTGGAAATATGATTGATGTGAAGCTAATACGATGGTAAGTGCCTCGCATTTACAGGCTTTCCTTGTTGAATATAGGAGCGAGGTGTGGCAGTCTCCAGTGGTGCGGGATTATTCCATCCTGCAGAGATATACTGAATATATATATATATATATATATATATATATATATATATATATATATATATATATATATATATATATATATATATATATATATTTTTATACTTCGTCGCTGTCTCCCGCGTTTGCGAGGTAGCGCAAGGAAACAAACGAAAGAAATGGCCCAACCCCCCCCCCCATACACATGTATATACATACGTCCACACACGCAAATATACATACCTACACAGCTTTCCATGGTTTACCCCAGACGCTTCACATGCCTTGATTCAATCCACTGACAGCACGTCAACCCCGGTATACCACATCGCTCCAATTCACTCTATTCCTTGCCCTCCTTTCACCCTCCTGCATGTTCAGGCCCCGATCACACAAAATCTTTTTCACTCCATCTTTCCACCTCCAATTTGGTCTCCCTCTTCTCCTTGCTCCCTCCACCTCCGACACATATATCCTCTTGGTCAATCTTTCCTCACTCATCCTCTCCATGTGCCCAAACCACTTCAAAACACCCTCTTCTGCTCTCTCAACCACGCTCTTTTTATTTCCACACATCTCTCTTACCCTTACGTTACTCACTCGATCAAACCACCTCACACCACACATTGTCCTCAAACATCTCATTTCCAGCACATCCATCCTCCTGCGCACAACTCTATCCATAGCCCACGCCTCGCAACCATACAACATTGTTGGAACCACTATTCCTTCAAACATACCCATTTTTGCTTTCCGAGATAATGTTCTCGACTTCCACACATTCTTCAAGGCCCCCAGAATTTTCGCCCCCTCCCCCACCCTATGATCCACTTCCGCTTCCATGGTTCCATCCGCTGCCAGATCCACTCCCAGATATCTAAAACACTTCACTTCCTCCAGTTTTTCTCCATTCAAACTCACCTCCCAATTGACTTGACCCTCAACCCTACTGTACCTAATAACCTTGCTCTTATTCACATTTACTCTTAACTTTCTTCTTCCACACACTTTACCAAACTCAGTCACCAGCTTCTGCAGTTTCTCACATGAATCAGCCACCAGCGCTGTATCATCAGCGAACAACAACTGACTCACTTCCCAAGCTCTCTCATCCACAACAGACTTCATACTTGCCCCTCTTTCCAAAACTCTTGCATTTACCTCCCTAACAACCCCATCCATAAACAAATTAAACAACCATGGAGACATCACACACCCCTGCCGCAAACCTACATTCACTGAGAACCAATCACTTTCCTCTCTTCCTACACGTACACATGCCTTACATCCTCGATAAAAACTTTTCAATGCTTCTAACAACTTTCCTCCCACACCATATATTCTTAATACCTTCCACAGAGCATCTCTATCAACTCTATCATATGCCTTCTCCAGATCCATAAATGCTACATACAAATCCATTTGCTTTTCTAAGTATTTCTCACATACATTCTTCAAAGCAAACACCTGATCCACACATCCTCTACCACTTCTGAAACCACACTGCTCTTCCCCAATCTGATGCTCTGTACATGCCTTCACCCTCTCAATCAATACCCTCCCATATAATTTACCAGGAATACTCAACAAACTTATACCTCTGTAATTTGAGCACTCACTCTTATCCCCTTTGCCTTTGTACAATGGCACTATTTACGCATTCCGCCAATCCTCAGGCACCTCACCATGAGTCATACATACATTAAATAACCTTACCAACCAGTCAACAATACAGTCACCCCCTTTTTTAATAAATTCCACTGCAATACCATCCAAACCTGCTGCCTTGCCGGCTTTCATCTTCCGCAAAGCTTTCACTACCTCTTCTCTGTTTACCAAATCATTTTCCCTAACCCTCTCACTTTGCACACCACCTCGACCAAAACACCCTATATCTGCCACTCTATCATCAAACACATTCAACAAACCTTCAAAGTACTCACTCCATCTTCTCACATCACCACTACTTGTTATCACCTCCCCATTTGCGCCCTTCACTGAAGTTCCCATTTGCTCCCTTGTCTTACGCACTTTATTTACCTCCTTCCAGAACATCTTTTTATTCTCCCTAAAATTTAATGATACTCTCTCACCCCAACTCTCATTTGCCCTTTTTTTCACCTCTTGCACCTTTCTCTTGACCTCCTGTCTCTTTCTTTTATACATCTCCCACTCAATTGCATTTTTTCCCTGCAAAAATCGTCCAAATGCCTCTCTCTTCTCTTTCACTAATACTCTTACTTCTTCATCCCACCACTCACTACCCTTTCTAATCAACCCACCTCCCACTCTTCTCATGCCACAAGCATCTTTTGCGCAATCCATCACTGATTCCCTAAATACATCCCATTCCTCCCCCACTCCCCTTGCTTCCATTGTTCTCACCTTTTTCCATTCTGTACTCAGTCTCTCCTGGTACTTCCTCACACAGGTCATATATATATTATTATTATTATTTTGCTTTGTCGCTGTCTGCCGCGTTTGCGAGGTAGCGCAAGGAAACAGACGAAAGAAATGGCCCGACCCACCCCCATACACATGTATATACATACACGTCCACACACGCAAATATACATACCCATACATCTCAATGTACACATATATATATACATACATATATACACGCGTACACAATTCACACTGTCTGCCTATATTCATTCCCATCGCCACCTCGCTACACATGGAATAACATCCCCCTCCCCCCTCATGTGTGCGAGGTAGCGCTAGGAAAAGACAACAAAGGCCCCATTCGTTCACACTCAGTCTCTAGCTGTCATGCAATAATGCCCGAAACCACAGCTCCCTTTCCACATCCAGGCTCCACAGAACTTTCCATGGTTTACCCCAGACGCTTCACATACCCTGATTTAATCCATTGACAGCACGTCGACCCCGGTATACCACATCGATCCGATTCACTCTATTCCTTGCCCGCCTTTCACCCTCCTGCATGTTCAGTCCCCGATCACTCAATATCTTTTTCACTCCATCTTTCCACCTCCAATTTGGTCTCCCACTTCTCCTCGTTCCCTCCACCTCCGACACATATATCCTCTTGGTCAATCTTTCCTCACTCATTCTCTCCATGTGCCCAAACCATTTCAAAACACCCTCTTCTGCTCTCTCAGCCACACTCCTTTTATTACCATTTGCACCTTTCTCTTGACCTCCTGCCTCTTTCTTTTATACATCTCCCAGTCATTTGCATTGTTTCCCTGCAAAACTCGTCCAGATGCCTCTCTCTTCTCTTTCACCAATAAACTTACTAATTCATCCCACCACTCACTACCCTTTCTAATCTGCCCACCTCCCACGCTTCTCATGCCACAAGCATCTTTTGCGCAAGCCACCACTGCTTCCCTAAATACATCCCATTCCTCCCCCACTCCCCTTACCTCCTTTGTTCTCACCTTTTCCATTCTGTACTCAGTCTCTCCTGGTACTTCATCACACAAGTCTCCTTCCCAAGCTCACTTACTCTCACCATCCTCTTCACCCCAACATTCCCTCCTCTTTTGTGAAAACCCTACAAATCTTTACCTTCGCCTCCACAAGATAATGATCAGACATCCTTCCAGTTGCACCTCTCAGCACATTAACATCCAAAAGTCTCTCTTTCGCGCGCCTGTCAATTAACACGTAATCCAGTAACGCTACTGTACCTAATAACCTTGCTCTTATTCACATTTACTCTTAACTTTCTTCTTTCACACACTTTACCAAACTCAGTCACCAGCTTCTACAGTTTCTCGCATGAATCAGCCACCAGCGCTCTATCATCAGCGAACAACAACCGACTCACTTCCCAAGCTCTCTCATCCACAACAGACTTCATACTTGCCCCTCTTTCCAAAACTCTTGCATTCACCTCCCTAACAACCCCATCCATAAACAAATTAAACAACCATGGAGACATCACACACCCCTGCCGCAAACCTACATTCACTGAGAACCAATCACTTTCCTCTCTTATTACACGTACACATGCCTTACATCCTCGATAAAAACTTTTCACTGCTTCTAACAACTTGCCTCCCACACCATATATTCTTAGTACCTTCCACAGAGCATCTCTATCAACTCTATCATATGCCTTCTCCAGATCCATAAATGCTACATGCAAATCCATTTGCTTTTCTAAGTATTTCTCACATACATTCTTCAAAGCAAACACATGATCCACACATCCTCTACCACTTCTGAAACCACACTGCTCTTCCCCAATCTGATGCTCTGTACATGCCTTCACCCTCTCAATCAATACCCTCCCATATAATTTACCAGGAATACTCAACAAACTTATACCTCTGTAATTTGAGCGCTCACTCTTATCCCCTTTGCCTTTGTACAATGGCACTATGCACGCATTGCGCCAATCCTCAGGCACCTCACCATGAATCATACATACATTAAATAACCTTACCAACCAGTCAACAATACAGTCATCCCCTTATTCAATAAATTCCACTGCAATACCATCCAAACCTGCTGCCTTGCCGGCTTTCATCTTCCGCAAAGCTTTTACTACCTCTTCTCTGTTTACCAAATCATTTCCCTAACCCTCTCACTTTGCACACCACCTCGACCAAAACACCCTATATCCGCCACTCTATCATCAAACACATTCAACAAACCTTCAAAATACTCACTCCATCTCCTTCTCACATCACCACTACTTGTTATCACCTCCCCATTAGCCCCCTTCACTGAAGTTCCCATTTGCTCCCTTGTCTTACGCACTTTATTTACCTCCTTCCAGAACATCTTTTTATTCTCCCTAAAATTCAATGATACTCTCTCACCCCAACTCTCATTTGCCCTCTTTTTCATCTCTTGCACCTTTCTCTTGACTTCCTGTCTCTTTCTTTTATACATCTCCCACTCAATTGCAATTTTTCCCTGCAAAAATCGTCCAAATGCCTCTCTCTTCTCTTTCACTAATAATCTTACTTCTTCATCCCACCACTTACTACCCTTTCTAATCTGCCAACCTCCCACGCTTCTCATGCCACAAGCATCTTTTGCGCAAGCCATCACTGCTTCCCTAAATACATCCCATTCCTCCCCCACTCCCCATACCTCCTTTGTTCTCACCTTTTCCATTCTGTACTCAGTCTCTCCTGGTACTTCCTCACACAAGTCTCCTTCCCAAGCTCATTTACTCTCACCACCCTCTTCACCCCAACATTCTCTCCTCTTTTCTGAAAACCCTACAAATCTTCACCTTCGCCTCCACAAAATAATGATCAGACATCCCTCCAGTTGCACCTCTCAGCACATTAACATCCAAAAGTCTCTCTTTCGCGCGCCTGTCAATTAACACGTAATCCATTAACGCTCTCTGGCCATCTCTCCTACTTACATACGTATACTTATGTATATCTCGCTTTTTAAACCAGGTATTCCCAATCACCAGTCCTTTTTCAGCACATAAATCTACAAGCTCTTCACCATTTCCATTTACAACACTTAACACCCCATGTATACCAATTATTCCCTCAACTGCCACATTATTCACCTTTGCATTCAAATCACCCATCACTATAACCCGGTCTTGTGCATCAAAACCACTAACACACTCATTCAGCTGCTCCCAAAACACTTGCCTCTCATGATCTTTCTTCTCATGCTCAGGTGCATATGCACCAATAATCACCCATCTCTCTCCATCAACTTTCAGTTTTACTCATATTCATCTAGAATTTACTTTCTTACATTCTATCACATACTCCCACAACTGTTTCAGGAGTAGTGCTACTTCTTCCTTTGCTCTTGTCCTCTCACTAACCCCTGACTTTACTCCCAAGACATTCCCAAACCACTCTTCCCCTTTACCCTTAAGCTTCGTTTCACTCAGAGCCAAAACATCCAGGTTCCTTTCCTCAAACATACTACCTATCTCTCCTTTTTTCACATCTTGGTTACATCCACACACATTTAGACACCCCAATCTGAGCCTTCGAGGAGGATGAGCACTCCCCGCGTGACTCCTTCTTCTGTTTCCTATTTTAGAAAGTTAAAATACAAGGAGGGGAGGATTTTTGGCCCCCCGCTCCCGTCCCCTCTAGTCGCCTTCTACGACACGTGAGGAATGCGTGGGAAGTATTCTTTCTCCCCTATTCCCAGGGATAATATATATATATATATATATATATATATATATATATATATATATATATATATATATATATATATATATGAAAATGTAAGAAATAATCTAGGAAATGAAATGAAAAGTGAATGTCACACAATGGTTCAACCTCTGGCTATGGAAAAGGGAAATGTATAATCTATTTACACAAACGTCAATAGTAGTTTTCATCAATTTAACCACTGTATCATACTGCCTGGTCCACTTCTCTTATCATGAAACTGGAATATTGGCTTATGATGTTTCTCAATTGTCTTCACTATACAAAGTACAACCACATCTTGAATACATGAGGGTAGGTAGTTGGTCATCCGCCATAATAAAGTCTTGACAGACCAAAAGTTTATCCAGACCTCAAGTTTTCCAGTACATTCATGAAAAACACCTTTTTGCTTTCCATCTCTATCACTTTGAAAAAAAATGCTCCATTTGTTCACATATCAATGAAAGAATAAGCTTCAATGTCTAAGCTACATTCTTTTCCAATTTCACTATTTTCTTATCAGAGCACCTTGTATGAAAACTATCACACCAGTAACACAACTATAAACATTTACTTCCCCTTTAAAAAAGTTCTGGGAAAGTCTGTCTCGATACACTGCGGGTCACTCTACCACCTGGCGAGGTTTGTGTTGCAATGGTTCTTAATTCTGTAGGGGCATGCACAAGTAGATCAGCTATTTCCCGTGCTGAGACGAATCTCTTGGGTCTCGTTCATCTCTCTCTCTCTCTCTCTCTCTCTCTCTCTCTCTCTCTCTCTCTCTCTCTCTATATATATATATATATATATATATATATATATATATATATATATATATATATATATATATTCGCACAACTGTCCATGCAATGGGACACATCCATTTGGTCCTTGGAATAGTTGGGGCTGTTGGTCTGAACAAGATGGGTGAGATTGCACGCTCTGCTGACTTATCTCTCCTTTTCCTGCTGCATCCAAGACATAGGGAATGTTGTAACGTGATGCAATCACTAAGAGATTTTTTTTTCCACGGATGTAGCAGAGCCAATAAAATGCGACTTTCCATGGTCCTTATTTGTCAGCCAGTGGTGATTAGGTTCCTTTTGCTTTAAAGTTCCATAAACGAAAACCAAATTACGAGACATGGTTGATGATGAAACATCCTTTTATGAGAATACAACAGGTTCCACGTGATTTGGGGTAGAGTCTTGCAGTCGTATTGTCCTTTACGTCAACCTTGCCTTCACTCGTGTGTGACTGTCTGTGCACACACACAACTCGCCTTTTGATTAGTAACGATGTAAGTCATGGTGACAGGATTTTTGTAGACCACAGCACGTCGCAGAACCAAGGCTCCCTTTTCCCAACCATATATATATATATATATATATATATATATATATATATATATATATATATATATATATATATATATATATAATCCTTGGATATCTCTTTCTCTCCAGATTTATCAACAGTAATTGTTACAAAGCAGTATCCATATATATATATATATATATATATATATATATATATATATATATATATATATATATATATATATATATATATTTTTTTTTTTTTTTTTTTCTTTGTCGCTGTCTCCCACATTTGCGAGGTAGCGCAAGGAAACAGAAGAAAGAAATGGCCCAACCCACCCCCATACACATGTATATACACACACGTCCACACACGCAAACTTACTCACCCATACATCTCAATGTACACATATATATACACACACAGACACATACATATATACCCAAGCACACAATTCACACTGCCTGCCTTTATTCCTTCCCATCGCCACCTCGCCACACATGGAATACCATCCCCCTCCCCCTCATGTGTGCGAGGTAGCGCTAGGAAAAGATAACAAAGGCCCCATTCGTTCACACTCAGTCTCTAGCTGTCATGCAATAGTGCCCGAAACCACAGCTCCCTTTCCACATCCAGGCCCCACACAACTTTCCATGGTTTACCCCAGACGCTTCACATGCCCTGATTCAATCCACTGACAGCACGTCAACCCCGGTATACCACATCGATCCAATTCACTCTATTCCTTGCCCGCCTTTCACCCTCCTGCATGTTCAGGCCCCGATCACTCAAAATCTTTTTCACTCCATCTTTCTACCTCCAATTTGGTCTCCCACTTCTCCTCGTTCCCTCCACCTCTGACACATATATCCTCTTGGTCAATCTTTCCTCACTCATTCTCTCCATGTGCCCAAACCATTTCAAAACACCCTCTTCTGCTCTCTCAACCACGCTCTTTTTATTTCCACACATCTCTCTTACCCTTACATTACTTACTCGATCAAACCACCTCACACCACACATTGTCCTCAAACATCTCATTTCCAGCACATCCACCCTCCTGCGCACAACTCTATCCATAGCCCACGCCTAGCAACCATACAACATTGTTGGAACCACTTTTCCTTCAAACATACCCATTTTTGCTTTCCAAGATAATGTTCTCGACTTCCACACATTCTTCAGTGCTCCCAGGATTTTCGCCCCCTCCCCCACCCTATGATTCACTTCCGCTTCCATGGTTCCATCCGCTGCCAGATCCACACCCAGATATCTAAAACACTTTACTTCCTCCAGTTTTTCTCCATTCAAGCTTACCTCCCAATTGACTTGACCCTCAACCCTACTGTACCTAATAACCTTGCTCTTATTCACATTTACTCTTAACTTTCTTCTTTCATACACTTTACCAAACTCAGTCACCAGCTTCTGCAGTTTCTCACATGAATCAGCCACCAGCGCTGTATCATCAGCGAACAACAACTGACTCACTTCCCAAGCTCTCTCATCCACAACAGACTTCATACTTGCCCCTCTTTCCAAAACTCTTGCATTCACCTCCCTAACAACCACATCCATAAACAAATTAAACAACCATGGAGACATCACACACCCCTGCCGCAAACCTACATTCACTGAGAACCAATCACTTTCCTCTCTTCCTACACGTACACATGCCTTACATCCTCGATAAAAACTTTTCACTGCTTTTAACAACTTGCCTCCCACACCATATATTCTTAGTACCTTCCACAGAGCATCTCTATCAACTCTATCATATGCCTTCTCCAGATCCATAAATGCTACATACAAATGCTACATATATATATATATATATATATATATATATATATATATATATATATATATATATATATATATATATATACACACACACTGGGAGCCTTGAAGAATGTGTGGAATGCGAGAACGTTATCTCGGAGTGCAAAAATGGGTATGTTTGAAGGAATAGTGGTTCCAACAATGTTATATGGTTGCGAGGCATGTGCTATAGATAGGGTTGTGCGGAGGAGGGTGTCTGTGTTGAAAATGAAATGTCTGAGGACAATATGTGGAGTGAAGTGATTTGATTGAGTAAGTAATGTAAGGGTAAGAGAGATGTGTGGTAATAAAAAAGAGTGTGATTGAGAGAGCAGAAGAAGGTGTGTTAAAATGTTGTGGTCACATGGAGAGAATGAGTGAGGAAAGATTGATCAAGAGGATATATGTGTCAGAGGTAGAGGGAACGAGGAGAAGTGGGAGACCAAATTGGAGGTGGAAGGATGGAGTGAAAAAAGATTTTGAATGATCGGGGCCTGAACATGCAGGAGGGTGAAAGGCTATTTCATGTTTGGCGAGGTGGCGACGGAAATGAATAAAGGCAGAAAGTATGAACATGTACATGTTTATGTATGTATGTATCTGTGCATGTACATGCATGTATACGTTGAGATGTATAGGTATGTATATGTGCGTGTGTGGGCGTGTATGTAAATACATGTGCATGTGGGTGGGTTGGGCCATTCTTTCGTCTGTTTCCTTGCGCTACCTCGCTAACGCGGGAGACAAAGCAAAATAAATAAATACATATAAATATAAATATATATATATATATATATATATATATATATATATATATATATATATATATATATATACATATATATATAATTTCCACGCATTCCCGCGTGTCGTAGAAGGCGACTAAAAAGGGAGGGAGCGGAGACCTGGAAATCCTCCCCTCTCTTTTTTTTTTTTAATTTTCCAAAAGAAAGAACAGATAAGGGGGCCAGTTGAGGATATTTCCTCAAAGGCTCAGTCCTCTGTTCTTAACGCTACCTCGCTAACGCGGGAAATGGCGAATAGTATGAAATATATATATATATATATATATATATATATATATATATATATATATATATATATATATATATATAAAGGTAGTGAGTGGTGGAATGAAGAAGTAAGATTATTAGTGAAAGAGAAGAGAGAGGCATTTGAACGATTTTTGCAGGGAAAAAATGTAAATGAGTGGGAAAGGTATAAAAGAAAGAGGCAGGAGGTCAAGAGAAAGGTGCAAGAGGTGAAAAAGAGGGCAAATGAGAGTTGGGGTGAGAGAGTATCATTAAATTTCAGGGAGAATAAAAAGATGTTTTGGAAGGAGGTAAATAAAGTGCGTAAGACAAGGGAGCAAATGGGAACTTCAGTGAAGGGGGCTAATGGGGAGGTGATAACAAGTAGTGGTGATGTGAGAGGGAGATGGAGTGAGTATTTTGAAGGTTTGTTGAATGTGTTTGATGATAGAGTGGCAGATGTGGGGTGTCTTGGTCGAGGTGGTGTGCAAAGTGAGAGGGTTAGGGAAAATGATTTGGTAAATAGAGAAGAGGTAGTAAAAGCTTTACGGAAGATGAAAGCCGGCAAAGCAGCAGGTTTGGATGACATTGCAGTGGAATTTATTAAAAAAGGGGGTGACTGTATTGTTGACTGGTTGGTAAGGTTATTTAATGTATGTATGATTCATGGTGAGGTGCCTGAGGATTGGCGGAATGCTTGCATAGTGCCATTGTACAAAGGCAAAGGGGATAAGAGTGAGTGCTCAAATTAAAGAGGTATAACTTTGTTGAGTATTCCTGGTAAATTATATGGGAGGGTATTGATTGAGAGGGTGAAGGCATGTACAGAGCATCAGATTGGGGAAGAGCAGTGTGGTTTCAGAAGTGGTAGAGGATGTGTGGATCAGGTGTTTGCTTTGAAGAATGTATGCGAGAAATACTTAGAAAAACAAATGGATTTGTATGTAGCATTTATGGATCTGGAGAAGGCATATGATAGAGTTGATAGAGATGCTCTGTGGAAGGTATTAAGAATATATGGTGTGGGAGGCAAGTTGTTAGAAGCAGTGAAAAGTTTTTATCGAGGATGTAAGGCATGTGTAAGTGTAGGAAGAGAGGAAAGTGATTGGTTCTCAGTGAATGTAGGTTTGCGGAAAGGGTGTGTGACGTCTCCATGGTTGTTTAATTTGTTTATGGATGGGGTTGTTAGGGAGGTGAATGCAAGAGTTTTGGAAAGAGGGGCAAGTATGAAGTCTGTTGTGGATGAGAGAGCTTGGGAAGTGAGTCAGTTGCTGTTCGCTGATGATACAGCGCTGGTGGCTGATTCATGTAAGAAACTGCAGAAGCTGGTGACTGAGTTTGGTAAAGTGTGTGAAAGAAGAAAGTTAAGAGTAAATGTGAATAAGAGCAAGGTTATTAGGTACACTAGGGTTGAAGGACAAGTCAATTGGGAGGTAAGTTTGAATGGAGAAAAGCTGGAGGAAGTGAAGTGTTTTAGATATCTGAGAGTGGATCTGGCAGCGGATGGAACCATGGAAGCGGAAGTGGATCATAGGGTGGGGGAGGGGGCAAAAATTCTGGGAGCCTTCAAGAATGTTTGGAAGTCGAGAACATTATCTCGGAAAGCAAAAATGGGTATGTTTGAAGGAATAATGGTTCCAACAATGTTGTATCTTTGCGAGGCGTGGGCTATGGATAGAGTTGTGCGCAGGAGGGTGGATGTGCTGGAAATGAGATGTTTGAGGACAATATGTTGTGTGAGGTGGTTTGATCGAGTAAGTAATGTAAGGGTGAGAGAGATGTGTGGAAATAAAAAGAGTGTGGTTGAGAGAGCAGAAGAGGGTGTTTTGAAATGGTTTGGTCACATGGAGAGAATGAGTGGGGAAAGATTGACCAAGAGGATATATGTGTCAGAGGTGGAGGGAACGAGGAGGAGTGGGAGACCAAATTGGGGGTGGAAAGATGGAGTGAAAAAGATTTTGAGTGATCGGGGCCTGAACATGCAGGAGGGTGAAAGGCGTGCAAGGAATAGAGTGAATTGGAACGATGTGGTATACCGGGGTCGACGTGCTGTCAGTGGATTGAACCAGGGCATGTGAAGCGTCTGGGGTAAACCATGCAAAGTGTGTGGGGCCTGGATGTGGAAAGGGAGCTGTGGTTTCGGTGCATTATTACATGACAGCTAGAGACTGAGTGTGAACGAATGGGGCCTTTGGTGTTTTTCCTAGCGCTACCTCGCACACATGAGGGGGGAGGGGGTTGTTATTCCATGTGTGGCGAGGTGGCGATGGGAATGAATAAAGGCAGACAGTATGAATTATGTACATGTGTATATATGTATATGTCTGTGTGTGTATATATATATGTGTACATTGAGATGTATAGGTATGTATATTGTGCGTGTGTGGACATGTATGCATATACATTTGTATGTGGGCGGGTTGGGCCATTCTTTCGTCTGTTTCCTTGCGCTACCTCGCTAACGCGGGAGACAGCGATAAAGCAAAATGGTATTGCAGTGGAATTTATTAAAAAAGGGGGTGACTGTATTGTTGAGTGGTTGGTAAGATTATTTAATGTATGTATGACTCAGGGTGAGGTGCCTGAGGATTGGCGGAATGCGTGCATAGTTCCATTGTACAAAGGCAAAGGGGATAAGAGTGAGTGCTCAAATTACAGAGGTATAAGTTTGTTGAGTATTCCTGGTAAATTATATGGGAGG
Source organism: Panulirus ornatus (assembly GCF_036320965.1). Lineage (NCBI taxonomy): Eukaryota > Metazoa > Arthropoda > Malacostraca > Decapoda > Palinuridae > Panulirus > Panulirus ornatus. The sequence continues at coordinate 77,879,572 of NC_092243.1, read as the reverse complement.
ATATTGATTGAGAGGGTGAAGGCATGTACAGAGCATCAGATTGGGGAAGAGCAGTGTGGTTTCAGAAGTGGTAGAGGATGTGTGGATCAGGTGTTTGCTTTGAAGAATGTATGTGAGAAATACTTAGAAAAGCAAATGGATTTGTATGTAGCATTTATGGATCTGGAGAAGGCATATGATAGAGTTGATAGAGATGCTCTGTGGAAGGTATTAAGAATATATGGTGTGGGAGGCAAGTTGTTAGAAGCAGTGAAAAGTTTTTATCGAGGATGTAAGGCATGTGTACGTGTAGGAAGAGAGGAAAGTGATTGGTTCTCAGTGAATGTAGGTTTGCGGCAGGGGTGTGTGATGTCTCCATGGTTGTTTAATTTGTTTATGGATGGGGTTGTTAGGGAGGTGAATGCAAGAGTTTTGGAAAGAGGGGCAAGTATGAAGTCTGTTGGGGATGAGAGAGCTTGGGAAGTGAGTCAGTTGTTGTTCGCTGATGATACAGCGCTGGTGGCTGATTCATGTGAGAAACTGCAGAAGCTGGTGACTGAGTTTGGTAAAGTGTGTGAAAGAAGAAAGTTAAGAGTAAATGTGAATAAGAGCAAGGTTATTAGGTACAGTAGGGTTGAGGGTCAAGTCAATTGGGAGGTGAGTTTGAATGGCGAAAAACTGGAGGAAGTGAAGTGTTTTAGATATCTGGGAGTGGATCTGGCAGCGGATGGAACCATGGAAGCGGAAGTGGATCATAGGGTGGGGGAGGGGGCGAAAATTCTGGGAGCCTTGAAGAATGTGTGGAAGTCGAGAACATTATCTCGGAAAGGAAAAATGGGTATGTTTGAAGGAATAGTGGTTCCAACAATGTTGTATGGTTGCGAGGCGTGGGCTATGGATAGAGTTGTGCGCAGGAGGATGGATGTGCTGGAAATGAGATGTTTGAGGACAATGTGTGGTGTGAGGTGGTTTGATCGAGTAAGTAACGTAAGGGTAAGAGAGATGTGTGGAAATAAAAAGAGCGTGGTTGAGAGAGCAGAAGAGGGTGTTTTGAAATGGTTCGGGCACATGGAGAGAATGAGTGAGGAAAGATTGACCAAGAGAATATATGTGTCGGAGGTAGAGGGAACGAGGAGAAGAGGGAGACCAAATTGGAGGTGGAAAGATGGAGTGAAAAAGATTTTGAGTGATCGGGGCCTGAACATGCAGGAGGGTGAAAGGAGGGCAAGGAATAGAGTGAATTGGAGCGATGTGGTATACCGGGGTTGACGTGCTGTCAGTGGATTGAATCAAGGCATGTGAAGCGTCTGGGGTAAACCATGGAAAGTTGTGTAGGTATGTATATTTGCGTGTGTGGACGTATGTATATATATGTGTATGGGGGTGGGTTGGGCCATTTCTTTCGTCTGTTTCCTTGCGCTACCTCGCAAACGCGGGAGACAGCGCAAAAAAAAAAAAACAAAAAAAAAAAAAAAAAAAAAAATATATATATATATATATATATATATATATATATATATATATATATATATATTAGAGAGAGAGAGAGAGAGAGAGAGAGAGAGAGAGAGAGAGAGAGAGAGAGAGAGAGAGAGAGAGAGAGAGAGAGAGAGAGAGAGAATGGGGTAGTGACAGCGTCAAGGCCTACAACAGATGACGCAACAAATGAAAGTCTAAGTCTTCTGGATTCTTTTGGGGTCTTCTGAGGCTGCTGGGGTCTTCTGGGGGCTGCTGGGGTCTTCTATGCCGTATAAATTTCCTGGTTCTGTGGATTCAGCTCAGCATGGAACACTTGAGATGTACAGGAATAATATGATGTGACAAAGTTACCAGCGTTACGTTACGGTGGTGGTCACACAGGTGTGGCCGGGGCTCTCTTCTTCTTTTTCTTCTTCTTGTCTTGATAATGAAATGCTTGAAATCATATCTAACAATTGCCATGGGGGTGATAAGGGCTTTATCCCCATTCTCAATATCAGGATTATCCTCCTTATCGAACCTTTTATTTCATCGGACAGAGAACACTAAAGCACACGGATTTTACGTGTTGTTCAAGTGTCTAAATCTTGCTGAGTTGTGCACGAACGTCAGCCATGTTGTACGACCTGATGAACAAGTTCTTCAGCCGCCATCACTGAACACCTCAGGAAGAACAGGAAACCTCCAGCAGTGTAAAGGTTGACCTTGGAGTCTTGTTAAGCTGTGAGGCATTACGTGAGCGGGGGAAATTCCTTCTTCTTACATGTTTATTCTAAAAGTCGAACTTGTAAAGTATGTTGGCTAAAGATGATTATGTAGTGAGGAAAGAAATCTGGTGATAGTGAGGAGGGTTGTGCAGGTGGTTGTAACAGCTGATGGTGAAGAGAGTTGTGCAGGTGGTTGTAACAGCTGATGGTGAAGAGAGTTGTGCAGGTGGTTGTAACAGCTGATGGTGAAGAGCGTTGTGCAGGTTGTTGTAACAGCTGATGGTGAAGAGCGTTGTGCAGGTGGTTGTAACAGCTGATGGTGAAGAGAGTTGTGCAGGTGGTTGTAACAAAAGTCTATAAGAGTAATTTTCAGTCATGAGTCCTACACTATACATCAGTTCCTTTCATCATCCTTAGTGTTATATAGTCATAAAACATTCGCCAAATTCCTTCACTAGAAGGATATATTATCAAAAATAATATCTCCATGGTAAGATATTAGGAGAAAAAATAAATTAGATTACGTGTTACAGTTTGAGGAAGAAGAGAAATACAACAAGAAATAAGACTATGAAGGTTGGCTGAGAGAGAAAACCAAGCAAAAAAGTTTCCATCGTGGCAGAGCGAAGGTTATCACAAGACTCGGTAACAACAGTGTCAGCCTGGCTGAGGGCAATGACCTCTGACAGGAGGGCCCTTGCTGCCTGCATCTTGTTTTCTCTTTACTCGTTTTCTAATATCCTCATGAAGCTTAGATCCCTGGTCAGTGTACACAGCAGAGAAGAAGGTGTGTGGGGAGGACCAGGGACGACGCACTAAGGAAAGAAGAGCGTGGTACAAACGACGCGTACCTCCCTCCCTCCGTGGAGACGCCACACACACACACACACACACAAGTTTGGACAACGTGAGCTGACCTACATGTAGCTCCCTCCTACCACCCAGGCCCCTCTCTCCACCTCTTCACCCCCAACACCACCAATACCAACACCACCACCAACACCAACACCACGACCATTACTATCACCACCAACACCAACATCACCATCACCACCAGCTGCTGGTGGTGATGGTGGTGAGCACGTTGTGCTGCGAGGGCGGTGTGTGTGTGTGTGTGTGTGTGTGTGTGTGTGTGTGTGTGTGTGTGTGTGTTCAGTCCCTCACGCATGACGGTGAACACATGACCAACACTTAGCACGCCTGACGCCCAGGTGTCAACCCCCCCCCCTCACGACTTGCACGGCTGCAGTGAACAGCTGTCTTACAGTGCAGGTGCCATCAAATCCTCGGAGCGTTTGCATCTGTCGTGGCCCATAAAACCTCCCCAGCCTTGCGTGGGAGTGTTGGGGAGGCAGCTTAATCTAGATCATGAGATGTGTCCAGCTGACGACTGGGCCAGACAGGCCGTCTCGTCTAATGTATTTTCATTCATTCTTCTTCTTATGTTCTATACTTCTATCTTCACACGCTCGTTTATCCTTCTACTAAACTCCACATCATTAGCTTCTCATATCTTCTATCATATTCCGTGCCTTTACTCATTCAATTATTCTTCTTTATTTCCCGTTTTACAAAACGATGTCTTTATTTTCACACCTTATCTCTGTTATCAACAGACCTCATCTTAATGTTCATACTTTTTCTTTTTCCACTGTCTTAGTGGAGTGTGAGGGCGGTGGAGGACTTGCGTCAGGAGAAGAGATATTATGTGTCATGGGAGGAAAGGACATGTGTCAGGGGAAGAGAGGAGATGTGTCAGGTGAGGAGAGGACATGCGTCAGGGGAAGAGAGGACACGTGTCAGGGGAGGAGAGGACATGTGTCATGGGTAGAGAGGACATATGTCAGGTGAAGACAGGACATGTGTCAAGGGAAGAGAGAACATATGGCAGGGGAAGAGAACACATGTATCAGGTGAGGAGAGGACATGTGTTGGAGAAGAGAGGACACGTGTCACGGGAAGAGAGGACATGTGTCAGAGGTGGAGGGAGCGAGGAGAAGCGGGAGACCAAATTGGAGGTGGACGGATGGAGTGAAAAAGATTTTGAGCGATCGTGGCCTGAACATACAGGAGGGTGAGAGGTGTGCAAGGAATAAAGTGAATTGGAACGATGTGGTATACTGGGGTCGTCGTGCTGTCAATGGAATGAACCGGGGAATGTGAAGCGTCTGAGGTAAACCATGGAAACGTCTGTGGGGCCTAGATGTGGAGAGGAAGCTGTGATTTTGGTGTATTACACGTGACAACTAGAGACTGAGTGTGAACGAATTGTGACCCTTTAGGTCTGTTTTTCTCGGCGCTTCCTCGCTGAAGTAGATGGTAGCGATGCTGTTTCATGTGGGTCGGGGTAGCGACAGAAAAGGATGAAGGCAAGCAAGTATGAATATGTACAAGTGTATATATGTATATGTCTGTGTATGTGTATGTATATGTATGTATATATGTATATGTTGATTTTTATATGTGTGTGCGTATATTGGCGTTTATGTATACATGTGTATATGAGTGGATGGGGCCATTCTTCGTCTGTTTCCTGGCGCTACCTCGCTGTCGCGGAAAACAGCGATTAAGTATAGTAATAATATATATGTATAAATATATATATATATATATATATATATATATATATATATATATATATATATATATATATTTTTTTTTTTTTTTTAATTATTTATTTATTTTGCTTTGTCGCTGTCTCCCGCGTTAGCGAGGTAGCGCAAGGAAACACACGAAAAAATGTCCCAACCCATCCACATACACATGTATATACATACACGTCCACACACGCAAATATACATACCTATACATCTCAACGTATACATATATACACACACACAGACATATACATATATACACATGTTCCTAATTCATACTGTCTCCCTTTATTCATTCCCAACGCCACCCCGCCACACATAAAATAACAACCCCCTCCCCCCGCATGTGTGCTAGGTAGCGCTAGGAAAAGACAACAAAGGCCACATCCGTTCACACTCAGTCTCTAGCTGTCATGTATAATGCACCGAAACCACAGCTCCCTTTCCACATTCAGGCCCCACAGAACTTTCCATGGTTTACCCCAGACGCTTTACACGCCCTGGTTCAATCCATTGACAGCACGGCGACCCCAGTATACCACATCGTTCCAATCTACTCTATTCCTTGCACGCCTTTCACCCTCCTGCATGTTCAGGCTCCGATCACTCAAAATCTTTTTCACTCCATCTTTCCACCTCCAATTTGGTCTCCCACTTCTCCTCGTTCCCTCCACCTCTGACACACATATCCTCTTGGTCAATCTTTCCTCATTCATTCTCTCCATGTGACCAAACCATTTCAAACATCCTCTTCTGGTCTCTCAACCACACTCTTTTTATTACCACACATCTCTCTTACCCTATTATCACTTACTCGATCAAACCACCTCACATCACATATTGTCCTCAAACATCTCATTTCCAGCATATCCACCCTCCTCCGTACAACTCTATCTATAGCCCACGCCTCGCAACCATATAACATTGTTGGAACCACTATTCCTTCAACCATACCCATTTTTGCTTTCCGAGATAATGTTCTCGACTTCCACACATGCTTCAAGGCTCCCAGAATTTTCGCCCCCTCCCCCACCCTATGATCCGCTTCCGCTTCCATGGTTCCATCCGCTGCCAGATCCACTCCCAGATATCTAAAACACTTCACTTCCTCCAGTTTTTCTCCATTCAAACTCACCTCCCAATTGACTTGACCCTCAACCCTACTGTACCTAATAACCTTGCTCTTATTCACATTTACTCTTAACTTTCTTCTTTCACACACTTTACCAAACTCAGTCACCAGCTTCTGCAGTTTCTCACATGAATCAGCCACCAGCGCTGTATCATCAGCGAACAACAACTGACTCACTTCCCAAGCTCTCTCATCCCCAACAGACTTCATACTTGCCCCTCTTTCCAAAACTCTTGCATTCACCTCCCTAACAACCCCATCCATAAACAAATTAAACAACCATGGAGACATCACACACCCCTGCCGCAAACCTACATTCACTGAGAACCAATCACTTTCCTCTCTTCCTACACGTACACATGCCTTACATCCTCGATAAAAACTTTTCACTGCTTCTAACAACTTGCCTCCCACACCATATATTCTTAATACCTTCCACAGAGCATCTCTATCAACTCTATCATATGCCTTCTCCAGATCCATAAATGCTACATACAAATCCATTTGCTTTTCTAAGTATTTCTCACATACATTCTTCAAAGCAAACACCTGATCCACACATCCTCTACCACTTCTGAGACCACACTGCTCTTCCCCAATCTGATGCTCTGTACATGCCTTCACCCTCTCAATCAATATCCTCCCATATAATATACCAGGAATACTCAACAAACTTATACCTCTGTAATTTGAGCACTCACTCTTATCCCCTTTGCCTTTGTACAATGGCACTATGCACGCATTCCGCCAATCCTCAGGCACCTCACCATGAGTCATACATACATTAAATAACCTTACCAACCAATCAACAATACAGTCACCCCCTTTTTTAATAAATTCCACTGCAATACCATCCAAACCTGCTGCCTCGCCGGCTTTCATCTTCCGCAAAGCTTTTACTACCTCTTCTCTGTTTACCAAATCATTTTCCCTAACCCTCTCACTTTGCACACCACCTCGACCAAAACACCCTATATCTGCCACTCTATCATCAAACACATTCAACAAACCTTCAAAATACTCACTCCATCTCCTTCTCACATCACCACTACTTGTTATCACCTCCCCATTTGCGCCCTTCACTGAAGTTCCCATTTGCTCCCTTGTCTTACGCACTTTATTTACCTCCTTCCAGAACATCTTTTTATTCTCCCTAAAATTTAATGATACTCTCTCACCCCAACTCTCATTTGCCCTTTTTTTCACCTCTTGCACCTTTCTCTTGACCTCCTGTCTCTTTCTTTTATACATCTCCCACTCAATTTCATTTTTTCCCTGCAAAAATCGTCCAAATGCCTCTCTCTTCTCTTTCACTAATACTCTTACTTCTTCATCCCACCACTCACTACCCTTTCTAATCAACCCACCTCCCACTCTTCTCATGCCACAAGCATCTTTTGCGCAATCCATCACTGATTCCCTAAATACATCCCATTCCTCCCCCACTCCCCTTACTTCCATTGTTCTCACCTTTTTCCATTCTGTACTCAGTCTCTCCTGGTACTTCCTCACACAAGTCTCCTTCCCAAGCTCACTTACTCTCACCACCCTCTTCACCCCAACATTCACTCTTCTTTTCTGAAAACCCATACAAATCTTCACCTTCGCCTCCACAAGATAATGATCAGACATCCCTCCAATTGCACCTCTCAGCACATTAACATCCAAAAGTCTCTCTTTCGCGCGCCTGTCAATTAACACGTAATCCAATAACGCTCTCTGGCCATCTCTCCTACTTACATAAGTATACTTATGTATATCTCGCTTTATAAACCAGGTATTCCCAATCATCAGTCCTTTTTCAGCACATAAATCTACAAGCTCTTCACCATTTCCATTTACAACACTGAACACCCCATGTATACCAATTATTCCCTCAACTGCCACATTACTCACCTTTGCATTCAAATCACCCATCACTATAACCCGGTCTCGTGCATCAAAACCGCTAACACACTCATTCAGCTGCTCCCAAAACACTTGCCTCTCATGATCTTTCTTCTCATGCCCTTGCTCTTGTCTTCTCACTAACCCCTGACTTTACTCCCAAGACATTCCCAAACCACTCTTCCCCTTTACCCTTGAGCTTCGTTTCACTCAGAGCCAAAACATCCAGGTTCCTTTCCTCAAACATACTACCTATCTCTCCTTTTTTCACATCTTGGTTACATCCACACACATTTAGGCACCCCAATCTGAGCCTTCGAGGAGGATGAGCACTCCCCGCGTGACTTCTTTTTCTGTTTCCCATTTTAGAAAGTTAAAAAAAAAATACAAGGAGGGGAGGATTTCTGGCCCCCCGCTCCCGTCCCCTCTAGTCGCTTTCTACGACACGCGAGGAATGCGTGGGAAGTATTCTTTCACCCCTATCCCCAGGGATAATATATATATATATATATATATATATATATATATATATATATATATATATATATATATATATACACATACACACACACATACATACGCACATATATACACACACACACACATACATATATATACATATATACATATATTTTTTTTTATTTCTATTATTTTGCTTAGTCGCTGTCTCCCGCGTTTGCGAGGTAGCGCAAGGAAACAGACGAAAGAAATGGCCCAACCCACCCTCATACACAATGTATATACATACACGTCCACACACGCAAATATACATACCTATACATCTCAATGTACACATATATATACACACACAGACACATACATATATACCCATGCACACAATTCACACTGTCTGCCTTTATTCATTCCCATCGCCACCTCGCCACACATGGAATACCATCCCCCTCCCCCCTCATGTGTGCGAGGTAGCACTAGGAAAAGACAACAAAGGCCCCATTCGTTCACACTCAGTCTCTAGCTGTCATGCAATAATGCCCAAAACCACAGCTCCCTTTCCACATCCAGGCCCCACACAACTTTCCATGGTTTACCCCAGACGCTTCACATGCCTTGATTCAATCCACTGACAGCACGTCAACCCCGGTATACCACATCGATCCAATTTACTCTATTGCTTGCCCTCCTTTCACCCTCCGGCATGTTCAGGCCCCGATCACACAAAATCTTTTTCACTCCATCTTTCTACCTCCAATTTGGTCTCCCACTTCTCCTCGTTCCCTCCACCTCCGACACATATATCCTCTTGGTCAATCTTTCCTCACTCATTCACTCCATGTGCCCAAACCATTTCAAAACACCCTCTTCTGCCCTCTCAACCACGCTCTTTTTATTTCCACACATCTCTCTTACCCTTACATTACTTACTCGATCAAACCACCTCACACCACACATTGTCCTCAAACATCTCATTTCCAGCACATCCACCCTCCTGCGCACAACTCTATCCATAGCCCACGCCTCGCAACCATACAACATTGCTGGAACCACTATTCCTTCAAACATACCCATTTTTGCTATCCGAGATAATGTTCTCGACTTTCACACATTCTTCAATGCTCCCAGGATTTTCGCCCCCTCCCCCACCCTATGATTCACTTCCGCTTCCATGGTTCCATCCGCTGCCAGATCCACTCCCAGATATCTAAAACACTTTACTTTCTCCAGTTTTTCTCCATTCAAACTTACCTCCCAATTGACTTGACCCTCAACCCTACTGTACCTAATAACCTTGCTCTTATTCACATTTACTCTTAACTTTCTTCTTTCACACACTTTACCAAACTCAGTCACCAGCTTCTGCAGTTTCTCACATGAATCAGCCACCAGCGCTGTATCATCAGCGAACAGCAACTGACTCACTTCCCAAGCTCTTTCATCCACAACAGACTTCATACTTGCTCCTCTTTCCAAAACTCTTGCATTCACCTCCCTAACAACCCCATCCATAAACAAATTAAACAACCATGGAGACATCACACACCCCTACCGCAAACCTACATTCACTGAGAACCAATCACTTTCCTCTCTTCCTACACGTACACATGCCTTATATCCTCGATAAAAACTTTTTACTGCTTCTAACAACTTGCCTCCCACACCATATATTCTTAATACCTTCCACAGAGCATCTCTATCAACTCTATCATATGCCTTCTAAAGATCCATAAATGCTTCATACAAATCCATTTGCTTTTCTAAGCATTTCTCATATACATTCTTCAAAGCAAACACCTGATCCTCACATCCTCTACCACTCCTGAAACCACACTGCTCTTCCCCAATCTGATGCTCTGTACATGCCTTCACCCTCTCAATCAATACCCTCCATATAATTTACTGGGAATACTCAACAAACTTATACCTCTGTAATTTGAGCACTCACTCTTATCCCCTTTGCCTTTGTACAATGGCACTATGCACGAATTCCGCCAATCCTCAGGCACCTTACTATGAGTCATACATACATTAAATAACCTTACCAACCAATCAACAATACAGTCACCCCCTTTTTTTTAATAAATTCCACTGCAATACCGTCCAAACCTGCTGCCTTGCCGGCTTTCATCTTCCGCAAAGCTTTTACTACCTCTTCTCTGTTTACCAAATCATTTTCCCTAACCCTCTCACTTTGCACACCACCTCGACCAAAACACCCTATATCAACTACTCTATCATCAAACACATTCAACAAACCTTCAAAATACTCATTCCATCTCCTTCTCACATCACCACTACTTGTTATCACCTCCCCATTTGCGCCCTTCACTGAAGTTCCCATTTGCTCCCTTGTCTTACGCACTTTATTTACCTCCTTCCAGAACATCTTTTTATTCTCCCTAAAATCTAATGATACTCTCTCACCCCAACTCTTATTTGCCCTCTTTTTCACCTCTTGCACCTTTCTCTTGACCTTCTGTCTCTTTCTTTTATACATCTCCCTCTCAATTGCTTTTTTTCCCTGCAAAAATCGTCCAAATGCCTCTCTCTTCTCTTTCACTAATAATCTTACTTTTTCATCCCACCACTCACTACCCTTTCTAATCAACCCACCTCCCACTCTCCTCATGCCACAAGCATCTTTTGCGCAATCCATCACTGATTCCCTAAATACATCCCATTCCTCCCCCACTCCCCTTACTTCCATTGTTCTCACCTTTTTCCATTCTGTGCTCAGTCTCTCCTGGTACTTCTTCACACAAGTCTCCTTCCCAAGCTCACTTACTCTCACCACCCTCTTCACCCCAACATTCAGTCTTCTTTTCTGAAAACCCATACAAATCTTCACCTATATATATATATATATATATATATATATATATATATATATGTGTGTGTGTGTGTGTGTGTGTGTGTGTGTGTGTGTATACTGATATGTATATGTGTGTATATATGCGTGTCTAGGCGTGTCTGCTGAATGTCGAACTTACAAAAATAAACTTGCACTAAGAACTATTGTAAGAGGTAACACTATAGAAAACGGTTTATAACTATTTTGCATAGCTTGATAAATCACTATGTTGCCCTCTTCTAGCATACCCATCATTAGGGTGAAGACTGCCTTCAGGACTTGCCTTATATAACCTCTATCAACAACTTGATAATTACGTATGATTTCTCCTAATTGTGCTTTACTAAACCGGACATAAATCCTTTCAGCACGACGGTACGACCCTTCAGCACGACGGTACGACCCTTCAGTACGACGGTGCGACCCTTCAGCACGACGGTCCGACCCTTCAGCACGACGGTACGGCCCTGCAGCACGACGGTGCGACCCTTCAGTACGACGGTGCGACCCTTCAGCACGACGGTGCGACCCTTCAGCACGACGGTGCGACCCTTCAGCACGATGGTACGGCCCTGCAGCACGACGGTATGGTCCTTCATCACGACAGTACGACCCTTCAGCATGACGGAACGACACCTGCAGCACGACGGTATGGTCCTTCATCACGACAGTACGACCCTTCAGCACGACGGTACGACCCTTCAGCACGACGGTATGGTCCTTCAACACGACAGTACGACCCTTCAACACGGCGGTACGACCCTTCAACACGACGATATGGCCCTTCAACACGACAGTACGACCTTTCAACACGACGGTACGACCCTTCAGCAAGACGGTATGGTCCTTCATCACGACAGTACGACCCTTCAGCACGACGGTACGACCCTTCAGCACGACGATATGGCCCTTCAACACGACAGTACGACCCTTCAGCACGACAGTAAGACCCTTCAGCACGAGGGTATGGCCCTTCAACACGACAGTACGACCCTTCAGCACGACGGTAAGACCCTTCAGCACGACGATATGGCCCTTCAACACGACAATACGACCCTTCAGCACGACAGTAAGACCCTTCAGCACGACAGTATGGCCCTACAACACGACAGTACGATCCTTCAACACGACAATACGACCCTTTAGCACGACGGTAAGGTCCTTCAACACGACAGTACGATCCTTCAGCACGACGGTGCGACCCTTCAGCACGACGGTACGACCCCAACCCTTCAGTACAACGGATTTGCAGAGTCGTGCTCAAAGGTTGTCGAGTCATGCTCAGGGGTTGTAAAGTCGTGCTTAGATGTTGTAAAGTCGTGCTCAAAGTTTGTAGAGCCGTGCTCAGGTGTTGTACAGTTGTGTTATAGAGTTGTACAGCTGTGCTCAGGGGTTATACAGCTGTGCTCAGGGGGTTGTAAAACTGTGCTTAAGGGCTGTACAGCTGTGCTCAGGGGTTGTACAACTGTGCTCAGGGGTTGTACAACTGTGCTCAGGGGTTGTACAACTGTGCTCAGGGTTTGTACAACTGTGCTCAGGGGTTGTACAACTGTGCTCAGGGGTTGTACAACTGTGCTCAGGGTTTGTACAACTGTTCTCAGGGGTTGTACAACTGTGCTCAGGAGTTGTACAACTGTGCTCAGGGGTTGTACAGCTGTGCTCAGGGTTTGTACAGCTGAGCTCAGGGTTTGTACAGCTGTGCTCAGGGTTTGTACAGCTGTGCTCTGGGGTTGTGCAACTGTGCTCTGGGGTTGTACAGCTGTGCTTAGGGGTTGTACAACTGTGCTCTGGGGTTGTACAGCTGTGCTCTGGGGTTGTACAACTGTGCTCTGGGGCTGTACAGCTTTGCTCAGGGGGTTGTACAGCTGTGCTCAGAGGCTGTACAGTTGTGCTCAGGGGTTGTATTGTTGTGTTCACTGCTTGTACAGCTGTACTCAGGGGTTGTAAAGCTGTGCTTAGGGGCTGTACACTTGTGCTCAGGGGTTATACAACTGTGCTCAGGGGTTGTAGAGCTGTGCTAAGAGGTTGTGCAGCTGTGCTCATGGGTTGTAGAGGTGTGCTCAGGGGCTGTACAGCTGTGCTCTGGGGCTGTACAGCTGTGCTCAGGGGTTGTAGAGCTGTGCTCAGGGACTGAGCAGCTGTGCTCAGGGGTTGTACAGCTGTGATCAGGGGTTGTACAGCTGTGATCAGGGGTTGTACAGCTGTGCTCAGGGGTTGTACAACTGTGCTCTGGGGCTGTACAGCTGTGCTCAGGGGTTGTACAGCTGTGCTCAGGGGTTGTACAGCTGTGCTCAGGGGTTGTAGAGCTGTGCTCAGGGGTTGTACAGCTGTGCTTAGGGGTTGTACAGCTGTGCTCAGGGGTTGTACAGCTGTGCTCAGGGGTTGTACAGCTGTGCTCAGGGGTTGTACAGCTGTGCTCAGGGGTTGTACAGCTGTGCTCAAGGGTTGTACAGCTGTGCTCAGGGGTTCGTCTCTGTCGCTATATCTCGGCCGATCAAGTCTGCTGCAGGCAGTCTGAGTGGAGGTGGCTGACGGGCCGGCCCCTGGCTGGCACCAGGCGATGGCTAGCGTGAGGAAGGGAGGAACGCTGCTCGGGAGGAGGGCAAGGAGAGGCAGGCTCCAGTCTTGATACAAGGGACGTGTGGGTCTGGTTCAGCGTTCTTGGTGTGGAGGATATTTACTGAGACAAGAATGGTGATCGAGAATACATGGCTGAAGAAAATGTGCGTCCATGTGTGAGTGAGCAGTCTGGTGATCAACGGGGATGACTGAATCATGTGTTAACTGAGAGGCAACCAGAGACTTAAACATGACAGGAGAGGCAAGTGGCCACTCTCCCAGCCCTCCACTGTGGCCATGATGGATGCATGGCCACTCTCCCAGCCCTGCACTGTGGCCACAATGGATGGCTGGCCACTCTCCCAGCCCTCCACTGTGGCCATGATGGATGGCTGGCCACTCTCCCAGCCCTCCACTGTGGCCATAATGGATGGCTGGCCACTCTTCCTTCACTCAGGTCGACCCCCTAACCCTCTGGCACCACCTTCCCCCCCCCCTCCTCCCTACCTGGAAGGTTCTGGATCATCCCTGATGTGATGGAGGATGAGGGGAGGGACACGAAGACATTGTCAGCGACAGATGGAACACGACAGCCGCTGTAGAAGAACATGGTTTCCACTGTCCACAGCGACTATCAACTCAGGAAGGTGACGGTAACGACGGAAGAGACGAACAGAAGGTGTGCGAGCACGACACCTTAGGAAGGAGGAGCAGCGATGGGACGACAGGTACGACTCAAGACAACGCTGGAGACGACGTTCCGTGGCGGCGACAGCACCAGGTGCGCTAACCCACTTTCCTGGCTGGTCGCCTCCTGCTTGCTCTATTACACGTTTTCCTTCTCGTCCTGCTGAAATGTGTGCGTGTCCTGCTGGTGTCAGCTGTCGCTCCTGTTCTTCCCACAACGTCAGCCGTCAGCCATGATGTTCGTGGCAATGACCCTGGAGTCATGAGGTGTAATATAAGGGTCGGTAAGTGGAGACATGAATATGGAACCAGACACCTCACGCTGGAGGGTTGGTCTTCACATGCCTGTCCACATTACTCCCACTGACTCATGTTGAACCTTTCTGACTGGCCCCGCGGGAGACGTGTGTGTGTGTGTGTGTGTGTGTGTGTGTGTGTGTGTGTGTGTGTGTGTATTTGTGTTTGTGTTTGTGTGAGGGACTTGGTCGTCAACGCTGTTCCTGGCCTATCGTCTCCAGAGTCCCACCTTAGAACTGAGAGGAACATAAACAGTCAGCTGGCAAATAAAATGGCATTCAAGTTTATAAGAAAATATTGAGCAAACTTTTCACATTATATTGTAGGCTAAAACTAGGATAACCCTTCACTAGTTTGGTCACCACGCTTCCAGAAGCACAAACAGAGAAGGTCCAGAGATGAGCAACAAGACGGCATTAGAAACAAGAGCACAAGTTACAATTAGAAGTTAGAGTTTAAGGGGCGACCTGATCTCGACCTTTAAGTTTCTACATCAGTTCGCATGATGACGTCATCGATGATGCACACATAGAACATTCAGAGAAAATAACATAATAACGTGACTCATGAAAGTATGAACGTGTACTACACACATCAGGGGATGAAGGTGTACGATGACAGAGGAGCGCCAAGATTGATTGATTCATTTGTGTTGGTGCCCAAGAGATGACGACCCACCAGTGTGCAGCTGACTCCCCGTACAGTAAACACACACACACACACACACACACACACACACACACACACACACACACACACACACAAAGGAAACAAAGGACGCACGTCTGAGGAACCTTCTCAGAGTGGGTTGGGGTCACCAGGGGCGTGCCATAGGGCTCGATCCTGGAACCATTGCTCCTCTTGATCTATGTCAGTGACTTGCAGGAAGGATGGAACCCCAACCTGAATACGCTTTGGTATGATGCCAAGGTCTTAAGGAGAGTGAAGAGAATTGCATTTATTTACAAGGGAACCTAGACAGATCATAAGTTGGTCTGATATACTGTTGGTGAAATTCAACCCGAGTAAAATGCAGAATAATGAGTATGGAACACAGTGAATGTTGACCTCGATACTAGCGCTATCTGACAGGAAATAAGATGCAGGGTTGTGTGTGTGTGTGTGTGTGTGTTGATGGTGAACATCATCCTTACAACCCTCCTACAGGTCCTTTAGCCCCACATGCAGCGTCTCCCGCTCTGATCCACCACACTGTGGCAATTTATCCTGTCATCAGTAAGCTCTTCACTTGAAGCACTTTTCTGTCACCAGTACCATCTCCTCCACACCAGCACCGCTACTGTCTCCAACACCAGTACCACTACTGTCTCCAACACCAGCACCGCTACTGTCTCCAACACCAGTACCACTACTGTTTCCAACACAATGTACCAAACTATTTAAAACTATTACAAAAAACATCGATGTTTGATATTTCACGAGCCCAGAGGAGTTTGACCACAGTGACAAAGATCATCGTTATGTGACCATGAAAAGTGATTTTACACTCAGAGATTCCCTCATTGTTTCGTCATGAGGAGGAATTACAGACTCCAGCTAGGGTAAGTAAGGAACATGAACATGACAGTGGGTCTTAATGTTCGCCTTCCTTCCATTACGGCGGTCACCACCAGATGACGTCCACCACAATCATCTAAACATATTGACTATCAACCTTAGTAGGGACCTCTCACCATCACACCACAAGACTCACTATCTCTCTTCACCATCATCATCTCACCAACCTCATCAACCACCATCACTGCGGCAGGACAAAATTTCTACATCCACATCAGACAAGAGAACATGACTTCGATTTCTCTATCTCTTCACACACACACACACACACACACACACACACACACACACACACACACACACACACACACATGGGGTGAGTGACCGCTGGGAGGGAGGTCTAACCTGGACATATCCCGTCAGCACCAACGTCCCAGCACTCTCCAATGCCCTTGCTTCTCTCCTCTCCCTTCCTCCTCTCCCTTCCTCCTCTCCCTGGTGCTCATCTTCCCCTCCCTCCCAGGTCCAACTCTCCCCCTCCCCCTACCCACAGACCCAGGTCTCCCCCAGACCAGCAACACCACTTTCCTTTTTCTGTCAGCCTTGACTCGTTCCTGTTCGTTCACTTTCCTTCATTTTCTACGCCAGGCGCCACTCTCACTCACCCTCCCTCACCTCAAACACCGTCTTCATATATTCCTCTCTTTCCTCTGTATTCTAACTTTAATTCATTTTCTTTCCAGGGAATTTCTTCAGTTCCTTCCTCCTATGTTCCAGACTTTCCTTTTGTGTCTCATATTTGTTAACACGATTTGCTTTTGTATGTCAGCTTATCTATCTATCTATCTATCTATCTGTCTGTCTGTTCATCTATCTATCTATATCATTTTTTCCTCATACATGTTCGTCATTTCCCGCGTGAGCGAGGTAGCGTTAAGAACATGACAAAGCCTTTGAGGGAAAATCCATCACTTGACTCCTAGCTATGTTCCTACTTTTGGAAAGTAATACAGGAAGGGAGACTTTCCAGCTACCCTCTCTCGCCCCTCTCAGTCACCTTCTACGACACACAGGAAGTACCTGAACGGTGTTCTTTCTCCCCTGTCCCCAGGGATGATATATATATCCCTGGGGATAGGGGAGAAAGAATACTTCCCACGTATTCCCTGCGTGTCGTAGAAGGCGAATGAAAGGGAAGGGAGCGGGGGGCTGGAAATCCTCCCCTCTCGTTTTTAGTTTTCCAAAACAAGGAACAAAGAAGGGGGCCAGGTGAGGATATTCCCTCAAAGGCTCAGTCCTCTCTACTTAACGCTACCTCGCTAACGCGGGAAATGGCGAATAGTATGAATATATATATATATATATATATATATATATATATATATATATATATATATATATATATTTTTTTTTTTTTTTTTTTTTTTTTTTTGCTTTGTCGCTGTCTCCCGCGTTTGCGAGGTAGCGCAAGGAAACAGACGAAAGAAATGGCCCAACCCACCCCATACACATGTATATACATACGTCCACACACGCAAATATACTTACCTACACAGCTTTCCATGGTTTACCCCAGACGCTTCACATGCCTTGATTCAATCCACTGACAGCACGTCAACCCCGGTATACCACATCGCTCCAATTCACTCTATTCCTTGCCCTGCTTTCACCCTCCTGCATGTTCAGGACCCGATCACACAAAATCTTTTTCACTCCATCTTTCCACCTCCAATTTGGTCTCCCTCTTCTCCTCGTTCCCTCCACCTCCGACACATATATCCTCTTGGTCAATCTTTCCTCACTCATTCTCTCCATGTGACCAAACCATTTCAAAACACCCTCTTCTGCTCTCTCAACCACGCTCTTTTTATTTCCACACATCTCTCTTACCCTTACGTTACTTACTTGATCAAACCACCTCACACCACACATTGTCCTCAAACATCTCATTTCCAGCACATCCATCCTCCTGCGCACAACTCTATCCATAGTCCACGCCTCGCAACCATACAACATTGTTGGAACCACTATTCCTTCAAACATACCCATTTTTGCTCTCCGAGATAATGTTCTCGACTTCCACACATTCTTCAAGGCTCCCAGAATTTTCGCCCCCTCCCCCACCCTATGATCCACTTCCGCTTCCATGGTTCCATCCGCTGCCAGATCCACTCCCAGATATCTAAAACACTTCACTTCCTCCAGTTTTTCTCCATTCAAACTCACCTCCCAATTGACTTGACCCTCAACCCTACTGTACCTAATAACCTTGCTCTTATTCACATTTACTCTTAACTTTCTTCTTTCACACACTTTACCAAACTCAGTCACCAGCTTCTGTAGTTTCTCACATGAATCAGCCACCAGCACTGTATCATCAGCGAACAACAACTGACTCACTTCCCAAGCTCTCTCATCCCCAACAGACTTCATACTTGCCCCTCTTTCCAAAACTCTTGCATTCACCTCCCTAACAACCCCAACCATAAACAAATTAAACAACCATGGAGACATCACACACCCCTGCCGCAAACCTACATTCACTGAGAACCAATCACTTTCCTCTCTTCCTACACGTACACATGCCTTACATCCTCGATGCTCTCAACCACGCTCTTTTTATTTCCACACATCTCTCTTACCCTTACGTTACTTACTTGATCAAACCACCTCACACCACACATTGTCCTCAAACATCTCATTTCCAGCACATCCATCCTCCTGCGCACAACTCTATCCATAGTCCACGCCTCGCAACCATACAACATTGTTGGAACCACTATTCCTTCAAACATACCCATTTTTGCTCTCCGAGATAATGTTCTCGACTTCCACACATTCTTCAAGGCTCCCAGAATTTTCGCCCCCTCCCCCACCCTATGATCCACTTCCGCTTCCATGGTTCCATCCGCTGCCAGATCCACTCCCAGATATCTAAAACACTTCACTTCCTCCAGTTTTTCTCCATTCAAACTCACCTCCCAATTGACTTGACCCTCAACCCTACTGTACCTAATAACCTTGCTCTTATTCACATTTACTCTTAACTTTCTTCTTTCACACACTTTACCAAACTCAGTCACCAGCTTCTGTAGTTTCTCACATGAATCAGCCACCAGCACTGTATCATCAGCGAACAACAACTGACTCACTTCCCAAGCTCTCTCATCCCCAACAGACTTCATACTTGCCCCTCTTTCCAAAA
>NC_092243.1:77697718-77857718 GCF_036320965.1 Panulirus ornatus | reverse complement strand
TTGCAGTGGAATTTATTAAAAAAGGGGGTGACTGTATTGTTGACTGGTTGGTAAGGTTATTTGATGTATGTATGATTCATGGTGAGGTGCCTGAGGATTGGCGGAATGCTTGCATAGTGCCATTGTACAAAGGCAAAGGGGACAAAGGTGAGTGCTCAAATTACAGAGGTATAAGTTTGTTGAATATTCCTGGTAAACTATATGGGAGGGTATTGATTGAGAGGGTGAAGGCATGTACAGAGCATCAGATTGGGGAAGAGCAGTGTGGTTTCAGAAGTGGTAAAGGATGTATGGATCAGGTGTTTGCTTTGAGGAATGTATGTGAGAAATACTTAGAAAAGCAAAAAAGCAAATGGATTTGTATGTAGCATTTATGGATCTGGAGAAGGCATATGATAGAGTTGATAGAGATGCTCTGTGAAAGGTATTAAGAATATATGGTGTTGGAGGCAAGTTGTTAGAAGCAGTGAAAAGTTTTTCTCGAGGATGTAAGGCATGTGTGCGTGTAGGAAGAGAGGAAAGTGATTGGTTCTCAGTGAATGTAGGTTTTCGGCAGGGGTGTGTGATGTCTCCATGGTTGGTGACTTTGTTTATGGATGGGGTTGTTAGGGAGGTGAATGCAAGAGTTTTGGAAAGAGGGGCATGCATGCAGTCTGTTGTGGATGAGAGAGCTTGGGAAGTGAGTCAGTTGTTGTTCGCTGATGATACAGTGCTGGTGGCTGACTCATGTGAGAAACTGCAGAAGCTGGTGACTGAGTTTGGTAAAATGTGTGAAAGAAGAAAGTTGAGAGTAAATGTGAATAAGAGCAAGGTTATTAAGTACAGTAGGGTTGAGGGACAAGTCAATTGGGAGGTAAGTTTGAATGGAGAAAAGCTGGAGAAAGTAAAGTGTTTTAGATATCTGGGAGTGGATTTGGCAGCGGATGGAACCATGGAAGCGGAAGTGAATCATAGGGTGGGGGAGGGGGCGAAAGTTCTGGGAGCCTTGAAGAATGTGTGGAAGTCGAGCACATTATCTCGGAAAGCAAAAATGGCTATGTTTGAAGGAATAGTGGTTCCAACAATGTTGTATGGTTGCGAGGCGTGGGCTATAGATAGAGTTGTGCGCAGGAGGGTGGATGTGCTGGAAATGAGATGTTTGAGGACAATATGTGGTGTGAGGTGGTTTGATCGAGTAAGTAATAATAGGGTAAGAGAGATGTGTGGTAATAAAAAGAGCGTGGTTGAGAGAGCAGAAGAGTGTGTTTTGAAATGGTTTGGTCACTTGGAGAGAATGAGTGAGGAAAGATTGACCAAGAGGATATATGTGTTGGAGGTGGAGGAAACGAGAAGTGGGAGACCAAATTGGAGGTGGAAAGATGGAGTGAAAAAGATTTTGAGTGATCGGGGCCTGAACATGCAGGAGGGTGAAAGGCGTGCAAGGAATAGAGTGAATTGGAACGATGTGGTATACCGGGGTCGATGCTGTCAATGGATTGAACCAGGGGCGTGTGAAGCGTCTGGGATAAACCATGGAAAGTTGTTTGGGGCCTGGATGTGGAAAGGGAGCTGTGGTTTCAGTGCATTGTCACATGACAGCTAGAGACTGAGTGTGAACGAATGTGGCCTTTGTTGTCTTTTCCTAGCCCTACCTCGCACACATGAGGGGGGAGGGGGTTGTTATTTCATGTGTGGCGAGGTGGCGATGGGAATGAATAGAGGCAGACAGTATGAATTATGTACATGTGTATATATGTATATGTCTGTGTGTGTATATATGTATACGTTGAGATGTATAGCTATGTCTACTTGCGTGTGTGGACGTGTATGTATATACATGTGTATGTGGGTGGGTTGGGCCATTCTTTCGTCTGTTTCCTTGCGCTACCTCCCTAACGCGGGAGACAGCGACAAAGCAAAATAATATATATATATATATATATATATATATATATATATATATATATATATATATATATATATACATTATACCTTGTCGCTGTCTCAAGTGTTAACGAGATAGCGGAAGGAAATAGACGAAAGAATGGCCCAACTCACCAACATATACATGTATATACATAAACGCCCACATACGCACATATACATACCTATACATTTCAACGTATACATACATATACATTCACAGACATATACATATATACACATGTACTTCTTCAAACTTGCTGCCTTCATCCATTTCCGTTGCCATCCCGCCACCATGAAATGGCACCCCCTTCGCCGGACGCGGGCGAGGTAGCGCTAGGAAAAGACAACAAAGGCCACATTCGCGCACACTCAATCTTTAGCTGTCATGTAATAATGCACCAAAACCACAGCTCCCTTTCCACATCCAGGCCTCACAAAACTTTCCATGGTTTACACCAGACGCTTCACATGCCCTGGCTCAGTCCGTTGACAGCACGTCGACCCCGGTATACCAAATCGTTCCAATTCACTCTATTCCTTGCACGCCTTTCACCCTCCTGCATGTTCAGGCCCCAATTGCTCAAAATCTTTTTCACTCCATCCTTCCACCTCCAATTTGGTATCCCATTTCTCTTTGTTCCCTACACCTCTGACACATATCCTCTTTCTCTATCTTTCCTCACTCATTCTCTTCATGTGACCAAACCATTTTAGTACATCCTCTTCTGCTCTCTCAACCACACTATTTCTATTACCACACATCTCTCTTACCCTTTCATTACTTACTCGATCAAACCACCTCACACCACATATTGTCCTCAAACATCTCATTTCCAACACATCCACCCTCCTCCATACAACCCTATCTATTCTATAGCCCAATCCTCGCAACCATATGATATTTTTGGAACCACTATTCCGTCAAACATACCTATTTTTGCCCTCCTAAATAACGTTTTCTCTCTCCACACATTTCTCACCGCTCGCAGAATATACGCCCCCTTCCCCACCCTCTAACTCACTTCCCCTTCTATGGTTCCATCGCTGCCATACCCTCTTCCAGATATCTTCAAACTTACATACCACGTAACTTGTCCCTCAACTGTGCTAAACCTAATAACCTTGTATTTATTCACATTCGCTCTCAACTTTCTCCTTTCACACAGTTTCCAAACTCAGTCACCAACTTCTGCAGTTTCTCACCGGTGCTGTATCATCAGCAAACAACAACTGACTCACTTCCCAGGACCCCTCATCCCCAACAGATGGCATACTCGCTCCTCTCTCCAAAACCCTTGCGTTTATCTCCCTAACCACACCATCCATAAACAAATCAAACAACCATGAATGAGAGGGGTCTGGGAAATAAGTCACTTGTTGTTTGCTGATGGTACAGCACTGGTGACAGATTCGAATGAAAACCTGCAGAAGTTGGTGACTGAGATTGGAGGAGTGTGTTGAAAGGATTAAGTTAAGAGTAAATGTGAATAAAAGCAAGTTTATACAAGATTTAGCAGAGTTGAAAGACAGAGTTTATAACACATTTCAACAAACTTTCAAAATACTCACCCCATCTTCTCACTTCATCACGGGAATGGATGAAGGCAGCAAGTATGAATATGTACATGTGTATATATGTATATGTCTGTGTATGTATATGTATATATACCTAGAAATGTATAGGTATGCATATGTGCGTGTGTGGGCGTTTGTGCATATACATGTGTATGTGGGTGGGTTGGGCCATTCTTTCGTTTGTTTCCTTGCGCTACCTCGCTAACGCGGGAGACAGCGACAAAGTATAATAAAAAGAAAATATATATATATATATATATATATATATATATATATATATATATATATATATATATATATATATATATATATGTTTTCTGTTTATCTGTCTACTGCCACGTACCTCTGGTTAGTTTCCATGGCACATTCAGTTCTGTCTTGCCTCCATCCTGGAGAGGATTCTTCGTACGTCTTTGCTTCCCTTGTTTATGTTGTGGTGCGAGAGATCCTGTCTTCTTCCACTCTTCTGTCCGCTTCACTGAACTCATCTTTCAACCTTGACTGATTGTCTAGATGTTTCTGGCTGTTGATAGTAGAGTGTCTGTGTGTCTCACTGAGTGTGTGTGTGTGTGTGTGTGTGTGTGTGTGTGTGTGTGTGTGTACGTGTAACCTACTGGTAGTGAATCACTGTATCAACCAAGACATTGTAAGATCACTTTCTGAAAAACCAAGTTTGTTTTACCTGAGTTAAATCAGTTCCCGAATATCTTGCAGGCCAGTCTGTGTGATAGTGTTGTTTAAGAATGATTTTGTATGTTGTCTGTGGTTATAAAGCATGTTATTTATACACTTACAAATGAGACATAAAAACGATAAGACTAAACACATAACTCGAGTATCAACTGAAACAATATCTAGAAAAACCAATAACGATATGCATGTCGAGAGATGACAACATAGGGTAATAAGCTAAAGGAACAGTTCGTCTACTTGTATGATTAACGCAATAATTTCCCCACCGTATTAGATTTGTTCTATAACTGTTAGTTGTTGTTTATATACACATAAACGAAACAAATTCAGTCTTTCTCCTAATCAGATGACGAACAACCCTAACAGTGGCTCAGGTTAGTGCTGGAAGTATTGACGTACATAAGACCCCTTCACCTCCCGCAACACACACCCCACCACCACCCATCGCGGTCATTAACCTATCCCAAAACACACACACACACACACACACACACACACACACACACACACACAGAAGACTCAAGGATGACCAGAACTCACTCACAGAACAGCTCAAAGATTATTGAATAATGCCTGGCCCGACCCGCTACGCCGTGGCTGCTCACTCGACACAGGCCATTGTAAGCGATAAGTCTCACAGCATCTCGAAGGTAGTCTTTCTCCATGATATTGTCTCGTGATCTCTTTCCATAGTCGGGTCTCGTGGTTCCTCTCGTCTGTAGGATCTCGTGAAGTCTCTCCATCTTTGGGTCTCGTGGTCTTTCTCCATCATAGGGTCTCATGGTTTCTCTCTACCACAGGATTTCGTGGTCTCTCTGTATCGTCGGGTCTCGAGGTCTGTATACGCCAAGACATTCATTCAAATTAACGATAAAAACAACAGAACCAACTACAAGCCTGAATGGTACTCCCAAGATAGTGCAAGAGCTGTACAGCGGATACATATACTCTACAATGACCTAAATATTGCAACAGAATATAACACTGTTAGCATAGTCGTGAAGACTTATCAAACAAGACAAGATAGAATACAATGTGAGAATTGCAAGAGATGGTAAGAGAGATCTTGAACGACTTTATATATCAATGATATGAAACATATAAGGAGTAGGATATGACCCTTAGTAAACGAAGATTTGTTTGCGTTTTGACACAAGAAAACAACGACACGAATTTTGAGACAATGATGCATATCACTCACACGACACCAGAATTTACCGTCACAGTTAGAGAAGCACTAACACACATATGATAAGTTGAACACTAATAAAAGTCCAGATCCTGATCGTTTCTATCCACGAGTAATCAAAACGTCAAACATGAAATTACCAAACCGTTAACCTATGATTTCTATATATCTCTGCAGGATGGAATAGTCCCGCACCACTGGAGACTGCCACACCTCGCTCCTATATTCAACAAGAGAAACCGTGAAATGCGAGGCACTTACCATCGTATTAGCTTCACTTCAATCATATTTCCACTTCTGGAGTTGATTATTAGATATAAGATCGTAGACTACCTGGAACAACACAGTATGATTCATAATACACAGCATGATTTTAGAAGGCATAGATCATGCTTTACAAACCTCCTTGAGTTTCATCATAAATCATCCAAGATCCAAACAAGTCAAAAGCAATAGATATCATATATTTGGATTTCCAGAAAACATTGGACAGAGTCCCTTACCGCCAAAGTGATACATAAAGTCCGGTCCTTGGGGATTACTGGTTGGACAGGAATTGTATAGAAGCCTGGGTACATGATACAAGGCAGAGAGTCGTGATGAATGGGAAATCATCACCGTGGTCAACCGTTACTAGTGGCGTCCCCCAGGGATCCGTGCTTGGACCTATAGTTTTCATCATTCATATTAACGATATTGATGCAGGGCTGACTAACTAAGTGTCTACATTTGCAGATGACACAAAGATCGGCAATGTCATGTTAACTGAAGAGGATAGACTAAGATTACAAGATGATCGAGATTAAATCGTTGAATGGTCTAGAAAATGGCAAATGCCATTTAACGTCAATAAACGTCAGCTGTTACAAAAAGGAAACTTCACCAAAAAAATAGATTATGAACTGATGGGTCACAATATAAATGACACCTCTAGTGTGAGAGATCTAGGGGTCACTGTCTCCAACAATTTCAAGTTCTCACAGCATTGCAGTGAAGCTGCCAAAAAGGTAAATAAGATGTTAGGATTAGGTATTAGAAACTTTCATATATAAGCAAGGATGTGATATTGTCACTGTGCCTTACTCTAGTTAGACGGTCTCTCGAACATGCGGTGCAGTTTTAGGCCCCCTCCACTTATGCAAGGATACTCTTAAATTGGATGCAGTGATGCGAAGAGGAACTAAACTCACCCCTTTCTGACGTAACAAACCATATGAAGAGATATTGCAAGAATGAAACATGTTCTTCAGTAAGAAGCGTTCTGAGGCAATTAATAAAATGGGTTAAGATGCTTAAAAGATTTAACAACGTCGATACTGAAGATTTCTTTGCAGTAGCACTAACGCTACCAATGAGAGGGAATGAACTAAACCTTAGAGGTCAATCTGGATTGTACGAAACATTCCTAAACCAAAGACATTGTTGATGAGTGGAAGAAGCTCCAAAAAATGTTGTTCAAAGCAATATCCTAAATAGCTTCAAAATTCGGCTTGATCATCGCTTGTCACTCTCCGGTGTTGAATAATCCGTTTCAACAATCATCATAATGCAATGGTTTATTATGATAACTTTTCAGCCACCGATCTCCCCCTGGCCATGCTGCGGTAATGATCCAACATTGATTAACCAGTGTCACCTCATTTGAGAGAGTAAGCAAGAATTATTGAATCATCTTCATCAGGAATGATATAGATATAGTAAGTCGAAAGGCCTGGTCAAGTTTATCCTTACTACTGTCTTTATTACAAAACGTGAAGGGAAGCATGTCGTTGGTGATGGGATGTACGAGATATTCATGTTCATTTTACCTTATGACATCCTATAAAGATTTCCTTTAGGCATATTCATCTTGCAAGGTATTTTTTTCCATTTGTTCCGCGTCCATCGTGTTGCCGGAGGGAGTGGAGGGTGGGGAGAGACCCTTTGCTTTGCTATCCTCTTCTTCTACTGCCTGTGAGGGAACTGTAGCATACTTTAAGTAGTGTTAAGGGCAGACCACCTTACTTGGACCTTAGGTCTGCGTGGTCTGTGTATCTACGTGACTCTACCTCTCTATCGTAGTCTCGTAGTTTCTCCCCAGCGTAAGGTTTCGTAATCATTCTCCTTTATAGGATCTCGTGGTCTCTCCCCGACATAGGGTTTGGTGGTTTCTCTCCATCATAGGGTTCTCGTGGTCTCTCTCTCTCTCTCTCTCTCTCTCTCTCTCTCTCTCTCTCTCTCTCTCCATCGTAGGGTCTCGTGGTCTCCATATCGTAAGGTATCG
The DNA here is from genome assembly GCF_036320965.1 of Panulirus ornatus. Classification (NCBI taxonomy): domain Eukaryota; kingdom Metazoa; phylum Arthropoda; class Malacostraca; order Decapoda; family Palinuridae; genus Panulirus; species Panulirus ornatus. The sequence goes on along the minus strand of NC_092243.1, from coordinate 77,850,093 downwards.
TGGCTTCTGTCCATCGTAGAGTCTCGTGGTCTCTCTCCATCGTAGGATTTCGTGGTCTCTCTCCATCGTGGGGTCTCGTAGTCTCTATATCGTAGGGTATCGTGGCTTCTCTCCATTAATTGTAGAATCTTGTGGTCTGTCTCCCTCGTAAGGTCGGTCTCGTGGCCTTCACATCGTAGGGTCTCGTGATTTCTACATCGTAGCGTCTCGTGACTTCTACATCATAAGGTCTGGTGGTCTTTCGACTTCATAGGGTTTGGAGGGTCTCAAGGTGTCTCTTTACGTCACAATGTGTTGACAAGGCAGGTGCTGAAGCTGGGAGACACATGGGATTTCTCTTTTGCGAACTGTAATCCTTGATTCATGATTTCCAGTTGTTTGTCATGTGTCGATCTGGTCTGTCATGTGTTGGTCTGTCATGTGTCGGTCTGTCATGTGTTGGTCTGTCATGTGTTGGTCTGTCATGTGTCGGTCTGTCATGTGTCGGTCTGTCATGTGTTGGTCTGTCATGTGTTGGTCTGTCATGTGTTGGTCTGTCATGTGTCGGTCTGTCATGTGTCGGTCTGTCATGTGTCGGTCTGTCATGTGTCGGTCTGTCATGTGTCGGTCTGTCATGTGTTGGTCTGTCATGTGTCGGTCTGTCATGTGTCGGTCTGTCATGTGTCGGTCTGTCATGTGTCGGTCTGTCATGTGTTGGTCTGTCATGTGTCGGTCTGTCATGTGTCGGTCTGTCATGTGTCGGTCTGTCATGTGTCGGTCTGTCATGTGTCGGTCTGTCATGTGTCGGTCTGTCATGTGTCGGTCTGTCATGTGTTGGTCTGTCATGCGTTGGTCTGTCATGTGTTGGTCTGTCATGTGTTGGTCTGTCATGTGTCGGTCTGTCATGTGTTGGTCTGTCATGTGTCGGTCTGTCATGTGTTGGTCTGTCATGGGCCCTTGAGCTAGCGATGACGGACCGTCCGCGTTGGTTAATTTCCAGTGTCTGCAGCCGCTACCACGGGTAAAATTTCATGAAGTCTGAATCTGTATCATACATTTGTTCCCTAAATAACTAAGTACTGATTTTCAGCTGATTTCTTTTTTCTTTATTTCAATACTTGATCGCAATTTCCCGCTTTACGAAGGTAGCGCCATAAAACAGATGAAGAAAAACCACATTCGTTCACATTCAGTCTCTAGCTGTCATGTGTAATGCACAGTTAAGTAAGGGGAGAAATGTTTGAAAATTTTCATTTGTAGGCCAAACACAAAGAACATCATCTACATACCTAAACCAAATTGTTACAAAAAATTCCATATAAAGATTACTTAGTACAAGTGAAAGAAATTTTCCCATTTCCATGCCTAACTTTTGAGCATAATAATCTCCATTGAATTGAGATACACAGTCTTTTACACACAATTTTATCAGTTCAATGAAAACAGACTTTGAAACAGGTAAATGAATAGTATAAAAAAAACATCAAATAAATATTCTGAAATGTAATCAACTGGAACTTTTGTGAAAAATGAGGAAACATCAAAGCTAACAAGTTTGAAATCAAATTAAACATTGATAATGTTAAGCTTGTTAACTAAATCTCCATTGTTCATGATATTAGAATCTGATATCTTACCTTCCATGAAATTTACTGTAGAAAATGAAAACAATTGTATGTTACCATTTTTAGATTGCATGATCCATAGGCAAGGAAACAAGTTTAGGTTTAACATATACAGGAAACCTACCAATGTATGCTCATATATCCATTATTACTCGTCTCAGCATGACAGAGTTAAATTATCATCATTTCAATCTATGTTCCTTAGGGCATTACGTATTTGCAGTCCTGAGTATATTGATGATGAGTTTGAGAAGATATATTCTATTGGATCTAAGTTAAAGTACCCTAGATCTTTCACTGATAAATCCCTTAAGTTAGTAAACAAATCATTTTATAGAGTTGAGCCCAAACCTCCCATTGACACCAAGAATCTTTTAGTCCTCCCTTTTGATAATAATTTTTCTTTGCTTCCCATGTTGCTTAAATCCTTTAATGTAAATGTTACCTTCAGCAGCAATAATACTATAAAGAATATCTTAATCAGGAACTCACCAGAAAATTTTCCTGGGTGCATCTCTAAAGTGCCATGTAGAAATTGTGATTAGTTTAATGTTGGGCAGACTGGTAAGGATCTTTCTGTTGCACTTAAGCAACATAAACATAATATAAGAACGGGGCAAGAATCAAATGCTTTGTTTAATCACGTTAAAAACTATGATCATTGTATTGACTGGAATAATGCTATCTCAATTATCAACTCTAGCTCCAGTACCACGGGAAATATCATTGAATCTTCTATTATTAAATACACAAAGAATTATAATCTTAATATTAGTGATGGTCCATACAAATTAGATAACTTTGTTGCTGATGAAATTTGTAAACAATTCACCTTCTTGCCCACATAATGAATTTATGATACGATCGTTGTCTGTCTTGGACAATCACATTTTTACCAAATGGCGTCCTGGCTACGTCTCTTCGTTGTATATCAACTGACTGTTATACTTATCTCTTGTGTCTCCCCTGATGATGTGATTATTACACGAAAGTGCACTTGGGAACTTATCGTGTTTCATTTTCCCCGTGGACTCATAGAATATACCTGATCACTCGCAAAATTGTGATCCTTTCCAATATATATATATATATATATATATATATATATATATATATATATATATATATATATATATATATATATATATACATATATATTTTCATAATCGCTGTTTCCCGCGTCAGTGAGGTAGCGCCAAGAAACAGACGAATAATGACCCAACCACTCATACACGCACACGCGCGCGCGCGAGCACACACACACATAATATATATATATATATATATATATATATATATATATATATATATATATATATATATATATATGGTAAGGAGAGTGGGGGAGGAATGGGATGCATTTAGGGAAGCAGTGATGGCTTGCACAAAAGATGCTTGTGGCATGAGAAGCGTGGGAGGTGGGCAGATTAGAAAGGGTAGTGAGTAGTGGGATGAAGAAGTAAGATTATTAGTGAAAGAGAAGAGAGAGGCATTTGGACGATTTTTGCAGGGAAATAATGCAAATGAGTGGGAGATGTATAAAAGAAAGAGGCAGGAGGTCAGGAGAAAGGTGCAAGAAGGGAAAAAGAGGGCAAATGAGAGTTGGGGTGAGAGAGTATCATTAAATCTTAGGGAGAATAAAAAGATGTTTTGGAAGGAGGTAAATAAAGTGCGTAACACAAGGGAACAAATGGGAACTTCAGTGAAGGGGGCTAATGGGGAGGTGATAACAAGTAGTGGCGATGTGAGAAGGAGGTGGAGTGAGTATTTTGAAGGTTTGTTGAATGTGTTTGATGATAGAGTGGCAAATATAGGGTGTTTTGGTCGAGGTGGTGTGCAAAGTGAGAGGGTTAGGGAAATGATTTGGTAAACAGAGAAGAGGTCGTAAAAGCTTTGCGGAAGATGAAAGCCAGCAAGGCAGCGGGTTTGGATGGTATTGCAGTGGAATTCATTAAAAAGGGGGTTACTGTGTTGTTCACTGGTTTCAAGGTTATTCAATGAATGTATGATTCATGGTGAGGTGCCTGAGGATTGGCGGAATGCTTGCATAGTGCCATTGTACAAAGGCAAAGGGGACAAAGGTGAGTGCTCAAATTACAGAGGTATAAGTTTGTCGAGTATTCCTGGTAAATTATATGGGAGGGTATTGATTGAGAGGGTGAAGGCATGTACAGAGCATCAGATTGGGGAAGAGCAGTGTGGTTTCAGAAGTGGTAGAGGATGTGTGGATCAGGTGTTTGCTTTGAAGAGTGTATGTGAGAAATACTTAGAAAAGCAAATGGATTTGTACGTAGCATTTATGGATCTGCAGAAGGCATATGGTAGAGTTGATAGAGATGCTCTGTGGAAGGTATTAAAAATATATGGTGTGGAAGGCAAGTTGTTTGAAGCAGTGAAAAGTTTTTCTCGAGGATGTAAGACATGTGTACGTGTAGGAAGAGAGGAAAGTGATTGGTTCTCAGTGAATGTAGGTTCGCGGCAGGGGTGTGTGATGTCTCCATGGTTGTTTAATCTGTTTATGGTTGGGGTTGCTAGGGAGGTGAATGCAAGAGTTTTGGAAAGAGGGGCAAGTATGAAGTCTGTTGGGGATGAGAGAGCTTGGGAAGTGAGTCAGTTGTTGTTCGCTGAGGATACAACGCTGGTGGCTGATTCAAGTAAGAAACTGCAGAAGCTGGTGACTGAGTTTGGTAAAGTGTGTGAAAGAAGAAAGTTAAGAGTAAATGTGAATAAGAGCAAGGTTATTAGGTACAGAAGGTTGAGGGTCAAGTCAATTGGGAGGTAAGTTTGAATGGAGAAAAACTGGAGGAAGTGAAGTGTTTTAGATATCTGGGAGTGGATCTGGCAGCGGATGGAACCATGGAAGCGGAAGTGAATCATAGGGTGGGGGAGGGGGCGAAAATTCTGGGAGCCTTGAAGAATGTGTGGAAGTAGAGAACATTATCTCGGAAAGCAAAAATGGGTATGTTTGAAGGAATAGTGGTTCCAACAATGTTGTATGGTTGCGAGGCGTGGGCTATGGATAGAGTTGTGCATCCATGATAGTTATCTTACTTTATTGATATTTTTGTATTCATTTATTCAGTCTGTAAGAGATGCTTTTCTCATTTCTGTTAGGTAGTTAGCAATGATGTATAATGATAATGTCATTTTTAGTTATGTAAGAATAATCGAAATTTTATACCTGTCTTGAATGATGATATGAAACATCTCGCTGTTTACAACAGCTCCTGCATAGACAGCTGAGCTGGTCTATGATTCTTACCAGCATAATTCCTGGATCCAGACATTTGCTATCTATTTGTTAGTTTCCCTGTTAGATAAAGATACTACCCCTTTGGACATGATATACTTCTCTGCAATATTGTTCAATCTGCATTCATCTTGATTACGACAGTACGACTTACGAGAACGACCTTAAGGCTTCCAAGCACAACGGTACGACCCTTATGTGTTGTGCTGTGACCCTAATTAGTCAGGTCAAAGACTAGGCCATCGTACCTAATGGTCGTACCAACCTGCTTAAGGATCGTTCCCAAGTTCCAGGGATTTGACATATGTCTTCAGTCAAACTTCGTTTAAAATTTAATGTGACCAACAAAACTTCAATGTATATTACACCGTAGTTTAGTAAACTTCATAATGTTATGCGTTGTACAGCATTATTTTCGGTACTACATACTCTGCTGTGCCGCTCTCCTGGTCACACAAGTATCTCAAATCTCGGAAATGGCGAGAGTGAATTTCCGGCTTGGGGTCAGGCGTGAGGCCGGTGACGTGTATATTTAGCGCATCGACCGTGACGTAAGGAGCAACCAGGACCCCAGGACCACACCAGGTCCACACCTCATACTAAACTTTTATCAATACATTTGTTACAGTGTTCAACCGTCGACTTATTTAACTGCCTCATCATCTCACTATTTCTGTCAGTCGTCGTTGTATGATCTTATGTGACGTATGTGTCTTTCTACACCAGATATTTCCTAGTTGTCATGTATCATTTGCTTCTTCTCCCTCCCTATATCTTCATTCTTTCTCTCTTTATAACTGTATTTACCTCTCTCTCTCTCTCTCTCTCTCTCTCTCTCTCTCTCTCTCTCTCTCTCTCTCTCTCGAGCCTTCTCTGACCTAGAATGACACAATCCTTGTTGCGCACGCCACAGTCACTAGTGACTCATGCAGTAAAGTGTGCTTATTTTGGTCAAAGTCTAAGTGATTTGTTTAAGTAGTCCCACCAAGTACAGCATTCCTAGGATTCAATAGCATTTGGCTTCTCTTCATACATAGCGAATGTTTGATGATGAGAGGGTAATGTCCTCCGTGTCTCCCATACCATCGTTCTCCCTCCTGCACCACAGATACACCAACACATGACGTCACATTACTAGAGCTGTGGTTGGTTTTGGTCCCACTGTGGGTAATGAAGCGACAACTTGACTATTAACTGCCCTTCCTCAGGCATTGCTCACTCACCGTCCACTTATTTCATTCCTATACATAATGACCCAAGAACTGGTGAACATGACCCAAGAATTGGTGAACATGACCCAAGAACTGGTGAACATGACCCAAGAACTGGTGAATATGACCCAAGAACTGGTGAATATGACCCGAGAACTGGTGAACATGACCCAAGAACTGGTGAACATGACCCAAGAACTGGTGCATGACCCAAGAACTGGTGAACATGACCCGAGTACTGGTGAACATGACCCAAGAATTGGTTAACATGACCCAAGAACTGGTGAACATGGCCCAAGAACTGGTGAACATGACCCAAGAACTTATGAATATGACGGGGTCCTGGTGTTACCAAGGACCTGTCCAAAAGTTCCTGTAGCCTCCGGCTGTACTACTTCCAGTAGCAGGGAAAGTGTCGACTCCTTCGGTGCGAGATCTTTTTGGCAGGACTATACTCAGTTATTCAGCATTGCTAAATGCAGCAATTTATATGCAGTGGGACCCAGTAAGGCGGAGTTCGGTAACATCTTCATCTTGGAAGTATTGTACTAAACAAAGAATTTCTTGATTTGTTTACATCGGAAAGTGATATACACAGGCCAGGTGTCTACATTAATGTGATTCATGACTCCACCAACGGCAACAGATGAAGAAGAGAAAGTTCATCATTCCAGTTACTTAAAGGAATGAGAGATAACCAAGGAACGATACATGAAAATTAGCGGCAAGCAAACCTTACTTTTAGTAACATGACTGAAGTTCCTGATGAAGTACAACTTTATAACATAAGAAATTATACTTTACGTTTACCATGTTATGACAAACTGTGAACTCCACCTTCCCCTCCACCTGGCCACACCACACGGTACTACTACCTGCATGCAGCTTACAAACACCAGCTCATGCTACGCAGTTTCCTATTCAGTGTTCCCATTTCAAAAATCGTTTTCTACGCTGAAGGGTATTTACCAAGTCGTTTTCTTCGCTGTATTATGATTTTAATGAGATGTTGTGATTTCACAATGTATTGATGACGATACATTGATGCCAATATCATGACATATACACAGCTGGTTGTGATGACAACGTTAATCAGACAAGCGACTGACCATAAATGTGATGTTTCTAGCCTAAATTTACTTGTCTATAAATATCCCCTCTAACAACACAAGGGAAAGTACCTACAAATTTTGGAGGAAGTGGAAAACTTGTCTTTTGAAATGTGCTAGATTGTAGTAGGGAGTCCCAAAGCTTCAACGTGTAGGGAAAGAAACAGGTCTCCAACCGGCCCACCCTTGAGTTGCTGATGGTCGCACAATAATCATGTGACGCAGCAGCTTGCCAGGTATTGCCTGGTCTACCTCGTGGTGTGGGCACACACGATGGAGATAACCTTTTACCAGATGATGATAAACTGAATGTCCATAAATGGCGGGAAATATTTTATTTCACTGTCTGAATGTGAACGAAAGTGGCTTTTTCTTTCTGCTTTCCTGGAGCTACCTTGTAGAAGAGGAGGTAGCGATGCTGCTTCCTGTGGGGCGGGGTAGCGCCAGGAAAGGATGAAGGCAAGCAAAAATATGTACGTATATATATATGTCTGTGTATATGTATATGTTTGTATATTTGTATAAGTATGTTATATGTGTGTGTATGGGCATTTATATATATATATATATATATATATATATATATATATATATATATATATATATATATATATATATATATTTATATATATATTTTTGCAGGGAAAAATGCAATTGAGTGGGAGATGTATAAAAGAAAGAGACAGGAGGTCAAGAGAAAGGTGCAAGAGGTGAAAAAAAGGGCAAATGAGAGTTGGGGTGAGAGAGTATCATTAAATTTTAGGGAGAATAAAAAGATTTTCTGGAAGGTTGTAAATAAAGTGCGTAAGACAAGGGAGCAAATGGGAACTTCAGTGAAGGGCGCAAATGGGGAGGTGATAACAAGTAGTGGTGATGTGAGAAGGAGATGGAGTGAGAATTTTGAAGGTTTGTTGAATGTGTTTGATGATAGAGTGGCAGATATAGGGTGTTTTGGTCGAGGTGGTGTGCAAAGTGAGAGGGTTAGGGAAAATGATTTGGTAAACAGAGAAGAGGTAGTAAAAGCTTTGCGGAAGATGAAAGCCGGCAAGGCAGCAGGTTTGGATGGTATTGCAGTGGAATTTATTAAAAAGGGGGGTGACTGTATTGTTGACTGGTTGGTAAGGTTATTTAATGTATGTATGACTCATGGTGAGGTGCCTGAGGATTGGCGGAATGCGTGCATAGTGCCATTGTACAAAGGCAAAGGGGATAAGAGTGAGTGCTCAAATTACAGAGGTATAAGTTTGTTGAGTATTCCTGGTAAATTATATGGGAGGGTATTGATTGAGAGGGTGAAGGCATGTACAGAGCATCAGATTGGGGAAGAGCAGTGTGGTTTCAGAAGTGGTAGAGGATGTGTGGATCAGGTGTTTGCTTTGAAGAATGTATGTGAGAAATACTTAGAAAAGCAAATGGATTTGTATGTAGCATTTATGGATCTGAAGAAGGCATATCATAGAGTTGATAGAGATGCTCTGTGGAAGGTATTAAGAATATATGGTGTGGGAGGCAAGTTGTTAGAAGCAGTGAAAAGTTTTTATCGAGGATGTAAGGCATGTGTACGTGTAGGAAGAGAGGAAAGTGATTGGTTCTCAGTGAATGTAGGTTTGCGGCAGGGGTGTGTGATGTCTCCATGGTTGTTTAATTTGTTTATGGATGGGGTTGTTAGGGAGGTGAATGCAAGAGTTTTGGAAAGAGGGGCAAGTATGAAGTCTGTTGGGGATGAGAGAGCTTGGGAAGTGAGTCAGTTGTTGTTCGCTGATGATACAGCGCTGGTGGCTGATTCATGTGAGAAACTGCAGAAGCTGGTGACTGAGTTTGGTAAAGTGTGTGAAAGAAGAAAGTTAAGAGTAAATGTGAATAAGAGCAAGGTTATTAGGTACAGTAGGGTTGAGGGTCAAGTCAATTGGGAGGTGAGTTTGAATGGAGAAAAACTGGAGGAAGTAAAGTGTTTTAGATATCTGGGAGTGGATCTGGCAGCGGATGGAACCATGGAAGCGGAAGTGGATCATAGGGTGGGGGAGGGGGCGAAAATTTTGGGAGCCTTGAAGAATGTGTGGAAGTCGAGAACGTTATCTCGGAAAGCAAAAATGGGTATGTTTGAAGGAATAGTGGTTCCAACAATGTTGTATGGTTGCGAGGCGTAGGCTAGTTTAAAATTTAGCGCGAGTGATGCGCCGCCGCGCGAGCAACTTCAATGTATACTTACACCGTAAGTTTAGTAACTTCATAATGTTATACACACTGTACAGCATTATTTTTTCGGTACTACAGACTCTGCGTGCCGCGCTCCTGGTCCACACAAGTACCAAAATTCTCGGAAATGGCGACAGTGAATTTCCGGCTTGGGGTCCATGCGTCTGAGGCCGTGACGTGTAATATTTTAGCGCATCGACCGTGACGTAAGGATCCTACACCAGACCCCAGACCACCAACAAGTTCCACACCTCCATAACTAAACTTTTAATCAATACATTTGTTAACAGTGTTCAAACCGCGACTTATTTAACTGCCCATCATCTTCTCACTATTCGTCAGTCGTCGTTGTATGATTTATTTGGACGTATGTGTCTTTCCTACAACCAATATTTCCTAGTTGTCATGTATCATGTTGCTTCTTTCTCCCTCCCTATACTTCATTCTTTCCTCTCTTTTATTAACTGTATTTACCTCTCACTCTCTCTCTTCTCTCTCCTCTCAAACTCTAATCGTTCCTCTCCTCTCTCTCTCTCTCTCTCTCTCTCGATCCTCTCTGACTAGAATGACACAATCCTTGTTGCCACGGACCACAGTCACTAGTGACTCATGCAGTAAAGTGTGCTTCTATATTTTGGTCAAAGTCTAATGAATTTTGTTTAAGTAGTCCACCAAGTACAGATTCCTAGGATCAATAGCCGATTTGGGCTTCTCTTCATACATACAAATTTTGATGATGAGAGGGTACATTGTCCTCCGTTGACTTCCCATTACCATCGTTCTCCCTCCTCAACCACAGATACACCACACCATGACGTCACATTACTAGAGCTGTGGTTGGTTTTGGCCCACTGTGGTAATGAAGCACAACTTGACTATTAACGCCTTCCTTCAAGCATTGCTCACTTTCAACCGTCCACTTCTTTCCCCCATTCCGCCTATACATAATGACCCAAGAACTGTGAACTGACCCAAGAATTGTGAACATAGACCCAAGACTGTGAACATGACCCAAGAACTGGTGAATAGGACCCTATAACTGGTGACTATTGACCCGAGAACTGGTTTGAACAATGACCAAGTAACTGGTGAACCTGACCCCAGAACTGGTGCATGACCCCAAGAACTGTGAACATGACCCGAGTACTGGTGAACATGACCCAAGAATTGGTTTAAACATGACCCAAGAACGGTGAACATGGCCCAATAACTGTGAACATGACCCAAGAACTAAGAAAAAAGACGGGGTCCTGGTGTTACCAAGACCTTGTCCAAAAGTTCCTAGTAGCCTCCGCTGTACTACTTCCAGTAGCATGAAAGTGTCCGTACTCCATCGGTCGGTGCGAGATCTTTTTGGGCAGGACGACTACTACTCATTTATTCAGCATTGCTAAAGCTGCCAATTTAGAACCCAGTGGACCCAGTAAGGCGAGTTCGGTAACATCTTCAATCTTGGAGTTTGTACTAAACAAAGAATTTCTTGATTTGTTATACATCGGAAAGTGCGATACACAGGCCAGGTGTCCTACATTAATGTGATTCATGACTCCACCAACGGCAACAGATGAAGAAGAGAAAGTCATATTCCAGTTACTTAACAAGAATGAGAGATAACCAAGGAACGATACCTGAAATTAGCGGCAAGCAAACCTTACGATTAGTAACAGACTGAAGTTCCTGATTGAAGTAACAACATTATAACATAAGAAATTATACATTACGTTTACCAAGGTTATGGACAAACTGTGAACTCCACACCTCCCTCCACCTGGCCACAACACCCCCCACACGGTACTACAACCTCATTCAGCTTACAAACACCACCACTGCTACGCAGTTTCCTATTCAGTGTTCCCATTTCAAAAATCGTTTTCTACCTTGAAGGGTATTTACCAAGTCGTTTTCTTCGCTGTATTATGATTTTTAATGAGATGTTGTGATTTCACAATCTATTGAGTTCTGATACCATTGATTGTGCCAACTGAGCATGACAATAAACAAGCGTGGTGTGAGGACAACGGTAATCAGGACAAGCGGACTGACCCTAAATGTGCTGGGGTAATGCGAGCCCAGGGAATATTACTTGGTGCCGTGAGTAAAATGGAGACGCCCTTCGAACAAACACAAGGGAAAGTCCCTACAAAGTTTGGAGGAAGTGGAAAACTTGTCCATTTTTGAAATGTGCTAGATTGTATTAGGGAGCCAAAGCTTCAACGTGTAGGGAAAGAAACTGGTCGCCAATGCCTGGCGGCGCGACCACTTGGATGTTGCTGATTCGCACTATATTCATGTACAGCGAGCACTTGCCAGTATGCCTGTTCTAACTCTTGGGTGTTGGGCACGACGACGATGAGAAACCTGTTACCAGATGATGATACACTGAATGTCCATAAAATGCGGGAAATATTTTAATTTCACTGTACTGAATGTGAACGAAAGTGGCTTTTTCTTTCTGCTTTCCTGACTACCTTGTAGAAGAGAGTAGCGATGCCTGCTTCCTGTTGGGCGGGGTAAGCGCCAGAAAGGATGAAGCAAGCCAAAAATATGTAGTAAATATATGTCTGTGTATATGGATTTGTGAGATAGTGTATATTTTATAAGTATTTTATATGTGTGTTATGGGCATTTATATAATATATACTATATATATATATATATATATACTATTATATCAATATATAATAATATATATATATATATTTAAATATATTTTCTGCAAGGGAAAAATGCAATTGGAGTGGAGATTAATAAAAGAAAGAGACAGGAGGTCAAGAGAAAGGTCAAAGAGGTGAAAAAAAGGCAAATGAAGAGTTTGGGGTGAGAGATATCATTAAATTTTAGGGAGAATATAAAAAGATTTTCTGGAAGTGTGTAAATAAAGTTGCGTAAGAGACAAGGGAACAAATGGAACTTCAGTGAAGGGCGCAAATGGATGATAACAAGTAGTGGTGAATGTGAGAAGGAGATGGAGAGAGAATTTTTGAAGGTTTGTTGAATGTGTTGATGAATAGAGTGGTGCAGATATATGTGTTTGGTCGAGTGTGTGCAAAGTGAAGATGGGTTTAGAAAATGATTTGGTAATCCAAGAAGAGGTAAGTAAAAGCATTGCGGAAGATGAAAGCCGGCAAGGGCAGGGGGTTGGAGGGTTTTTCATGGAATTATTAAAAAGGGGGGGTACTTTTTGTTTATGTTTAAGGTTATTAATGAATTTGTAGGGATTCAGGGTTTAGGGCCGAGAGGGCGGAATGCTGCATAGTCCCCCATTGTACAAAGGAAAAGGGGAAAAGTGATGCTCAAATTACAGGGAAAATTTGTAAATTTTCCCGGTAAATTATATGGGGGGGGATTGATTGAAGGTGAGGCATGTACAAGCACAGTTTGGGGGGAAAGCATGTGGTTTCAAAGGGGAAAGGGGAGTGGGGACAGGTGTTTGCTTGAAGATGATTGAAAAATTTATTTAGAAAACAAATGGTTTGTTAGCATTTAGGATCTGAAAAGCATATTAGATTTTAAAGAGATGCTCGTGGAAGGAAATAAAATATTTGGTGGGGGAGGCAAGTTTTAAGCAGTGAAATTTTTTTATCGGGTTTAAAGGGCATGGTACGTGAGGAAAGGGGGAAAGTGTTTGGTTCTCATGAATGTATTTTTGCGGCAGGGGTGGTATTCCCGGGGTTTTTTAATTTGTTTATGGGGGGGGTTGTTAGGGAGGGAATGCAAATTTTTTGGAAAAGGGGCAAGTATGATCGTTGGGGATGAGAGAGCGGGGGGAGTGGTCATTGTTTTTTCGCGGGAAAAACGCTGGTGGCTGTTTCAAGTAAGAAACTGCAAAACGGGTGCTGATTTTGGTAAAGTGTTAAAAAAGAAAAAAGTTAAGGTAAATTAAAAAAGAAAGGGTTAAAGGGTACAAAGGTTAGGGTAATCATTGGAGGAATTTGAAGGGAAAAAACTGGGGGAAAGAATGTTTTAGTTATCGGGGAGGGGATTTGGCAGGGGGATGAACCATGGAAGGGGGAATGAATCTTTGGGGGGGGGAGGGGGCGAAAATTTGGGGCCTTGAAAAAATTGGGTGGAAGTAAGAACTTATCTCAAAACAAAATGGGTATTTTTAAAGGGAATGGGGGGCCCAACAAGTTATGGTTGGAGGCGTGGTAGGGAAGATTGTGATCCAGATATTTCTTACTTTTTTGATTTTTTTGTATCATTTATTCATCGAAAGAGATCTTTCTCTTTCTGTTTATTACAATATGTAAAATGAAATTCATTTTAGTTATGTAAAAAAATCGAAATTTTATACCTGCTTGAATGATGATAGAAACTTTCCGGGTTTTTTTACAACATCCTGCATAAACTGAGCGGGTCTATGTTTCTTACCAGCTTTTTCCTGGACCCAAAATTTTTCAAATATTTGTTTTTTCCCTTTAGAAAAAAACTACCCCCCTTTGGACAGAATACTTCTCTGCATATTGTTAAATCTGCATTCATCTTGATTACAATACGATTTCAAACGATTTAACTTCCAAGCAAAACGGAACACCCTTAGTTTTGCTGTACCCAATTACCCTCAAAACTCCACGTACAAATGGTGTCCCAAACCTTTAAAGAATTTTCCCTTTCCAGGGTTTTGAAATTTTTTCATCAAACTTCTTTTTAAAATTTAATGCCCAAACAAAACTTCAATTAAATTCACCGTATTTTAGTAAATTCATAATGTTTGCGTTTTACGCATTATTTTGGGTACACATACCTGCTGTGCCGTTTCCCCGGGAACACATACTAAAATTCGAAATGGCGAAGTGAATTTCCCTTGGGTCGGGCTGACCGGGCGTGTATATTTAGCGATCGACCGGAAAAGGGAGCAACCAGACCCCAACCCCCCCATCCACACCTCATACTAAATTTTATCAATACATTTGTTACGTGTTAAAACCCGCTTTTTTAACCCTCACATCTCACTTTTTTCTGTCCGCGTTGATGACTTTTTTACTAGTGTCTTTCACCCAGATATTTCCTTTTTCATGTATCATTTCTTCTTCCCCCCTATATCTTCATTCTTTCCCTTTATAACTGATTTACCTCCCCTCTTCTCTCTCTCTCTTCCCCCCATTTCTCCTCTCTCTCCCCCCCTCTCTCTCTCTTCTCTCGGCCTTCTCTACCTAGAATGACAAATCCTTGTTCGCACGCCACATCATTGACTCATCAGAAGTTGTTATTTGTCAAATCTAAGTGATTTGTTTAAGAAATTCCCACCAAGTACACATTCCTAGGATTCAATACATTTGGCTTCCTTTTCATACATACGAATGTTTTATGATAAAGGGGGTAATGTCCCCCTGTCTCCCATACCATCGTTCTCCCTCCTGCACCACAAAAACACCAACACATGACGTCACATTACTAGAGCTGGGGTTTGGGTTTTGTTCCCACTGTGGTAATGAAGCGACAACTTGACTATTAACTGCCCTTCCTCAGCATTGCTCACTCACCGTCCACTTTTTTCATTCCTATACATAATGACCCAAGAACTGGTAAACATGACCCAAGAACTGGTGAACATGACCCAAGAACTGGTGAACATGACCCAAGAACTGGTGAATATGACCCAAGAACTGGTGAATATGACCCGAGAACTGGTGAACATGACCCAAGAACTGGTGAACATGACCCAAGAACTGGTGAACATGACCCAAGAACTGGTGAACATGACCCAAGAACTGGTGAACATGACCCGAGTACTGGTGAACATGACCCAAGAATTGGTTAACATGACCCAAGAACTGGTGAACATGACCCAAGAACTGGTGAACATGACCCAAGAACTGGTGAATATGACGGAGTCCTGGTGTTACCAAGGACCTGTCCAAAAGTTCCTGTAGCCTCCGGCTGTACTACTTCCAGTAGCAGGGAAAGTGTCGACTCCTTCGGTGCGAGATCTTTTTGGCAAGACTATACTCAGTTATTCAGCATTGCTAAATGCAGCAATTTATATGCAGTGGGACCCAGTAAGGCGGAGTTCGGTAACATCTTCATCTTGGAAGTATTGTACTAAACAAAGAATTTCTTGATTTGTTTACATCGGAAAGTGATATACACTGGCCAGGTGTCTACATTAATGTGATTCATGACTCCACCAACGGCAACAGATGAAGAAGAGAAAGTTCATCATTCCAGTTACTTAAAGGAATGAGAGATAACCAAGGAACGGTACATGAAAATTAGCGGCAAGCAAACCTTACTTTTAGTAACATGACTGAAGTTCCTGATGAAGTACAACTTTATAACATAAGAAATTATACTTTACGTTTACCATGTTATGACAAACTGTGAACTCCACGTTCCCCTCCACCTGGCCACACCACACGGTACTACTACCTGCATGCAGCTTACAAACACCAGCTCATGCTACGCAGTTTCCTATTCAGTGTTCCCATTTCAAAAATCGTTTTCTACGCTGAAGGGTATTTACCAAGTCGTTTTCTTCGCTGTATTATGATTTTAATGAGATGTTGTGATTTCACAATGTATTGATGACGATACATTGATGCCAATATCATGACATATACACAGCTGGTTGTGATGACAACGTTAATCAGACAAGCGACTGACCATAAATGTGATGTTTCTAGCCTAAATTTACTTGTCTATAAATATCCCCTCTAACAACACAAGGGAAAGTACCTACAAATTTTGGAGGAAGTGGAAAACTTGTCTTTTGAAATGTGCTAGATTGTAGTAGGGAGTCCCAAAGCTTCAACGTGTAGGGAAAGAAACAGGTCTCCAACCGGCCCACCCTTGAGTTGCTGATGGTCGCACAATAATCATGTGACGCAGCAGCTTGCCAGGTAT
Source organism: Panulirus ornatus (assembly GCF_036320965.1). Taxonomy (NCBI): domain Eukaryota; kingdom Metazoa; phylum Arthropoda; class Malacostraca; order Decapoda; family Palinuridae; genus Panulirus; species Panulirus ornatus. Next base: position 77,833,880 of record NC_092243.1, on the reverse strand, counting down.
TGCCTGGTCTACCTCGTGGTGTGGGCACACACGATGGAGATAACCTTTTACCAGATGATGATAAACTGAATGTCCATAAATGGCGGGAAATATTTTATTTCACTGTCTGAATGTGAACGAAAGTGGCTTTTTCTTTCTGCTTTCCTGGAGCTACCTTGTAGAAGAGGAGGTAGCGATGCTGCTTCCTGTGGGGCGGGGTAGCGCCAGGAAAGGATGAAGGCAAGCAAAAATATGTACGTATATATATATGTCTGTGTATATGTATATGTTTGTATATTTGTATAAGTATGTTATATGTGTGTGTATGGGCATTTATATATATATATATATATATATATATATATATATATATATATATATATATATATATATATATATATATATTTATATATATATTTTTGCAGGGAAAAATGCAATTGAGTGGGAGATGTATAAAAGAAAGAGACAGGAGGTCAAGAGAAAGGTGCAAGAGGTGAAAAAAAGGGCAAATGAGAGTTGGGGTGAGAGAGTATCATTAAATTTTAGGGAGAATAAAAAGATTTTCTGGAAGGTTGTAAATAAAGTGCGTAAGACAAGGGAGCAAATGGGAACTTCAGTGAAGGGCGCAAATGGGAGGTGATAACAAGTAGTGGTGATGTGAGAAGGAGATGGAGTGAGAATTTTGAAGGTTTGTTGAATGTGTTTGATGATAGAGTGGCAGATATAGGGTGTTTTGGTCGAGGTGGTGTGCAAAGTGAGAGGGTTAGGGAAAATGATTTGGTAAACAGAGAAGAGGTAGTAAAAGCTTTGCGGAAGATGAAAGCCGGCAAGGCAGCAGGTTTGGATGGTATTGCAGTGGAATTTATTAAAAAAGGGGGTGACTGTATTGTTGACTGGTTGGTAAGGTTATTTAATGTATGTATGACTCATGGTGAGGTGCCTGAGGATTGGCGGAATGCGTGCATAGTGCCATTGTACAAAGGCAAAGGGGATAAGAGTGAGTGCTCAAATTACAGAGGTATAAGTTTGTTGAGTATTCCTGGTAAATTATATGGGAGGGTATTGATTGAGAGGGTGAAGGCATGTACAGAGCATCAGATTGGGGAAGAGCAGTGTGGTTTCAGAAGTGGTAGAGGATGTGTGGATCAGGTGTTTGCTTTGAAGAATGTATGTGAGAAATACTTAGAAAAGCAAATGGATTTGTATGTAGCATTTATGGATCTGGAGAAGGCATATGATAGAGTTGATAGAGATGCTCTGTGGAAGGTATTAAGAATATATGGTGTGGGAGGCAAGTTGTTAGAAGCAGTGAAAAGTTTTTATCGAGGATGTAAGGCATGTGTACGTGTAGGAAGAGAGGAAAGTGATTGGTTCTCAGTGAATGTAGGTTTGCGGCAGGGGTGTGTGATGTCTCCATGGTTGTTTAATTTGTTTATGGATGGGGTTGTTAGGGAGGTGAATGCAAGAGTTTTGGAAAGAGGGGCAAGTATGAAGTCTGTTGGGGATGAGAGAGCTTGGGAAGTGAGTCAGTTGTTGTTCGCTGATGATACAGCGCTGGTGGCTGATTCATGTGAGAAACTGCAGAAGCTGGTGACTGAGTTTGGTAAAGTGTGTGAAAGAAGAAAGTTAAGAGTAAATGTGAATAAGAGCAAGGTTATTAGGTACAGTAGGGTTGAGGGTCAAGTCAATTGGGAGGTGAGTTTGAATGGAGAAAAACTGGAGGAAGTGAAGTGTTTTAGATATCTGGGAGTGGATCTGGCAGCGGATGGAACCATGGAAGCGGAAGTGGATCATAGGGTGGGGGAGGGGGCGAAAATTTTGGGAGCCTTGAAGAATGTGTGGAAGTCGAGAACATTATCTCGGAAAGCAAAAATGGGTATGTTTGAAGGAATAGTGGTTCCAACAATGTTGTATGGTTGCGAGGCGTAGGCTATGGATAGAGTGGTGCGCAGGAGGATGGATGTGCTGGAAATGAGATGTTTGAGGACAATGTGTGGTGTGAGGTGGTTTGATCGAGTAAGTAACGTAAGGGTAAGAGAGATGTGTGGAAATAAAAAGAGCGTGGTTGAGAGAGCAGAAGAGGGTGTTTTGAAATGGTTTGGGCACATGGAGAGAATGAGTGAGGAAAGATTGACCAAGAGGATATATGTGTCGGAGGTGGAGGGAACGAGGAGAAGAGGGAGACCAAATTGGAGGTGGAAAGATGGAGTGAAAAAGATTTTGTGTGATCGGGGCCTGAACATGCAGGAGGGTGAAAGGAGGGCAAGGAATAGAGTGAATTGGAGCGATGTGGTATACCGGGGTTGACGTGCTGTCAGTGGATTGAATCAGGGCATGTGAAGCGTCTGGGGTAAACCATGGAAAGCTGTGTAGGTATGTATATTTGCGTGTGTGGACGTATGTATATACATGTGTATGGGGGTGGGTTGGGCCATTTCTTTCGTCTGTTTCCTTGCGCTACCTCGCAAACGCGGGAGACAGCGACAAAGCAAAAAAAAAAAAAGAAAAGAAAAAAAAAAAAATATATATATATATATATATATATATATATATATATATATATATATAAAATATATATATATAAATTGTGATAAGTTTTATATTGGACAGACTGGTAAGGATCTCTCTATTAGACTTGAGCAACATAGATATAGTATAAGAACGGGACAAGAATCAAATGCCTCGTTTAATCACGTTAAAAACTATGATCATTGTATTGACTGGAGTAATGCCACCTCAGTTATTAACTCAACTCCAGTGCCGCAAGAAACATCATTGAATCTTCTATTATCAAATACACAAAGAATTATAATCTTAATATCAGTGATGGTCTATATGAACTGGATAACTTTATTGTCGATAAAATTTGTAAACAATTCGCATTTTTGTCTACATAATAGTTTATGATACGCTCGTTGTCTGTCTTGGACAATCGCAGTTTACCAAATGGCGTCCTAGCTACGTCTCTTCGTTGTATATCAACTGAATGTTACATTTCTATCTTGTGTCTCCCCTGATGATGTGATTATTACACGAAAGTGCACTTGGAAACTTATCGTGTTTCATTTTCCCCGTGCACTCATAGGAATATCTTGATCACGCTCAAAATTGTGATCCTTTCCAATATATATATATATATATATATATATATATATATATATATATATATATATATATATATATATATATATTTTTTTTTTTTTTTTTGCCGCTGTCTCCCGCGTTTGCGAGGTAGCACAAGGGAAACAGACGAAAGAAATGGCCCAACCCACCCCCATACACACGTATATACACACGTCCACACACGCAAGTATACATACCTACAAAGCTTTCTATGGTTTACCCCAGACGCTTCACATGCCCTGATTCAATCCACTGACAGCACGTCAACCCCGGTATACCACATCGATCCAATTCACTCTATTCCTTGCCCTCCTTTCACCCTCCTGCATGTTTAGGCCCCGATCACACAAAATCTTTTTCACTCTATCTTTCCACCTCCAATTTGGTCTCCCACTTCTCCTCGTTCCCTCCACCTCCGACACATATATCCTCTTGGTCAATCTTTCCTCACTCATTCTCTCCATGTGCCCAAACCATGTCAAAACACCCTCTTCTGCTCTCTCAACCACGCTCTTTTTATTTCCACACATCTCTCTTACCCTTACGTTACTTACTCGATCAAACCACCTCACACCACACATTGTCCTCAAACATCTCATTTCCAGCACATCCATCATCCTGCGCACAACTATATCCATAGCCCATGCCTCGCAACCATACAACATTGTTGGAACCACTATTCCTTCAAACATACCCATTTTTGCTTTCCTAGATAATGCTCTCGACTTCCTCACATTCTTCAAGGCTCCCAGGATTTTCGCCCCCTCCCCCACCCTATGATCCACTTCCGCTTCCATGGTTCCATCCGCTGCCAGATCCACTCCCAGATATCTAAAACACTTTACTTCCTCCAGTTTTTCTCCATTCAAACTTACCTCCCAATTGACTTGACCCTCAACCCTACTGTACCTAATAACCTTGCTCTTATTCACATTTACTCTTAACTTTCTTCTTTCACACACTTTACCAAACTCAGTCACCAGCTTCTGCAGTTTCTCACATGAATCAGCCACCAGCGCTGTATCATCAGCGAACAACAACTGACTCACTTCCCAAGCTCTCTCATCCCCAACAGACTTCATACTTGCCCCATGTTTACCAAATGGCGTCCTAGCTTCGTCTCTTCGATGTATATCAACTGACTGTTATATTTCTCCATTGTGTCTCCCCTGATGATGTGATTATTACACGAAAGTGCACTTGGGAACTTTTCGTGTTTCATTTTCCCCGTGGACTCATAGGAATATATATATATATATATATATATATATATATATATATATATATATATATATATATATATATATATTTATTTTGCTTTGTCGCTGTCTCCCGCGTTTGCGAGGTAGCGCAAGGAAACAGACGAAAGAAATGGCCCAACCCACCCCCATACACATGTATATACACACACGTCAACACACGCAAATATACATACCTATACATCTCAATGTACACATATATATACACACACAGACACATACATATATACCCATGCACACAATTCACACTGTCTGCCTTTATTCATTCCCATCGCCACCTCACCACACATGGAATACCATCCCCCTCTCCCCTCATGTGTGCGGGGTAGCGATAGGAAAAAACAACAAAGGCGTCATTCGTCCACACTCAGTCTCTAGCTGTCATGCAATAATGCCCGAAACCACAGCTCCCTTTCCACATCCAGGCCCCACACAGCTTTCCATGGTTTACCCCAGACGCTTCACATGCCCTGATTCAATCCACTGACAGCACGTCAACCCCGGTATACCACATCGATCCAATTCACTCTATTCCTTGCCCTCCTTTCACCCTCCTGCATGTTCAGGCCCCGATCACTCAAAATCTTTTTCACTCCATCTTTCCACCTCCAATTTGGTCTCCCACTTCTCCTCGTTCCCTCCACCTCCGACACATATATCCTCTTGGTCAATCTTTCCTTACTCATTCTCTCCATGTGCCCAAACCATTTCAAAACACCCTCTTCTGCTCTCTCAACCACGCTCTTTTTATTTCCACACATCTCTCTTACCCTTACGTTACTTACTCGATCAAACTACCTCACACCACACATTGTCCTGAAACATCTCATTTCCAGCACATCCATCCTCCTGCGCACAACTCTATCCATAGCCCACGCCTCGCAACCATACAACATTGTTGGAACCACTATTCCTTCAAACATACCCATTTTTGCTTTCCGAGATAATGTTCTCGACTTCCACACATTCTTCAAGGCTCCCTAACAACCTCCCTAACAACCCCATCCATAAACAAATTAAACAACCATGGAGACATCACACACCCCTGCCGCAAACCTACATTCACTGAGAACCAATCACTTTCCTCTCTTCCTACACGTACACATGCCTTGCATCCTCGATAAAAACTTTTCACTGCTTCTAACAACTTGCCACCCACACCATATATTCTTAATACCTTCCACAGAGCATCTCTATCAACTCTATCATATGCCTTCTCCAGATCCATAAATGCTACATACAAATCCATTTGCTTTTCTAAGTATTTCTCACATACATTCTTCAAAGCAAACACCTGATCCACACATCCTCTACCACTTCTGAAACCACACTGCTCTTCCCCAATCTAATGCTCTGTACATGCTTTCACCCTCTCAATCAATACCCTCCCATATAATTTACCATGAAGACTCAACAAACTTATACCTCTGTAATTTGAGCACTCACTCTTACCCCCTTTGCCTTTGTACAATGGCACTATGCACGCATTCCGCCAATCCTCAGGCACCTCACCATGAGTCATACATACATTAAATAACCTTACCAACCAGTCAACAATACAATCACTCCCTTTTTTAATAAATTCCACTGCAATACCATCCAAACCTGCTGCCTTGCCGCCTTTCAACTTCCGCAAAGCTTTTACTACCTCTTCTCTGTTTACCAAATAATTTTCCCTCAACCCTCTCACTTTACGCACCACCTCGACAAAGACACCCTATATCTGCCACTCTATCATCAAACACATTCAACAAATATATATATATATATATATATATATATATATATATATATATATATATATATATATATATATAGGTACAGTAGGGTTGAGGGTCAAGTCAATTGGGAGGTGAGTTTGAATGGAGAAAAACTGGAGGAAGTGAAGTGTTTTAGATATCTGGGAGTGGATCTGGCAGCGGATGGAACCATGGAAGCGGAAGTGGATCATAGGGTGGGGGAGGGGGCGAAAATTCTGGGGGCCTTGAAGAATGTGTGGAAGTCGAGAACATTATCTCGGAAAGCAAAAATGGGTATGTTTGAAGGAATAGTGGTTCCAACAATGTTGTATGGTTGCGAGGCGTGGGCTATGGATAGAGTTGTGCGCAGGAGGATGGATGTGCTGGAAATGAGATGTTTGAGGACAATGTGTGGTGTGAGGTGGTTTGATCGAGTGAGTAACGTAAGGGTAAGAGAGATGTGTGGAAATAAAAAGAGCGTGGTTGAGAGAGCAGAAGAGGGTGTTTTGAAGTGGTTTGGGCACATGGAGAGAATGAGTGAGGAAAGATTGACCAAGAGGATATATGTGTCGGAGGTGGAGGGAACGAGGAGAAGAGGGAGACCAAATTGGAGGTGGAAAGATGGAGTGAAAAAGATTTTGTGTGATCGGGGCCTGAACATGCAGGAGGGTGAAAGGAGGGCAAGGAATAGAGTGAATTGGAGCGATGTGGTATACCGGGGTTGACGTTGCTGTCAGTGGATTGAATCAAGGCATGTGAAGCGTCTGGGGTAAACCATGGAAAGCTGTGTAGGTATGTATATTTGCGTGTGTGGACGTATGTATATACATGTGTATGGGAGGGGGTTGGGCCATTTCTTTCGTCTGTTTCCTTGCGCTACCTCGCAAACGCGGGAGACAGCGACAATGTATAATAAAAAATAATATATATATATATATATATATATATATATATATATATATATATATATATATATATATATATATATATATATATATATATATATCCCTGGAGATAGGAGAGAAAGAATACTTCCCAAGCATTCCTCACGTGTAGAAGGCGACTAAAAGGGACGGGAGCGGGGGGCTAGAAACCCTCCCCTCCTTGTATATTAACTTTCTAAACGGGGAAACAGAAGGAGTCACGCGGGGAGTGCTCATCCTCCTCGAAGGCTCAGATTGGGGTGTCTAAATGTGTGTGGACGTAACCAAGATGAGAAAATTTTAGAGACAGGTAGTATGTTTGAGGAATAGAACCTGGATGTTTTGGCTCTGAATGAAACAAAGCTCTAGGGTAAAGGGGAAGAGTGGTTTGATAATGTGACAGTATGTGATAGAGTGTAAGAAAGTAAACTCTAGATAGATATGGGCAAAACTGAAAGTGGATGGAGAGAGATGGGTTATTATTAGGGCATATGCACCTGGACATGAGAAGAAAGATCATGAGAGGCAAGTGTTTTGGGAGCAGCTGAGTGAGTGTGTTAGTAGTTTTGATGCACGAGACCGGGTCAAAGTGATGGGTGATATGAATGTAAAGGTGAGTAATGTGGCAGTTGAGGGAATAATTGGTGTCCATGGGGTGTTCAGTGTTGTAAATGGAAATGGTGAAGACTTTGTATATTTATGTTCTGAAAAAGGACTGGTGATTGGGAATACCTGGTTTAAAAAGAGAGATATACATAAGTATACATATGTAAGTAGGAGAGATGGCCAGAGAGTGTTATTGGATTACGTGTTAATTGACAGGCGCGCGAAAGAGACTTTTGGATGTTAATGTGCTGAGAGGTGCAACTGGAGGGATGTCTGATCACTATCTTGTGGAACGAAGGCGAAGATTTGTATAGGTTTTCAGAAAAGAAGAGAGAATGTTGGGGTGAAGAGGGTGGTGAGAGTGAGTGAGCTTGGAAAGGAGACTTGTGTGAGGAGGTACCAGGAGAGACTAGTACAGAATGGAAAATGGTGAGAACAAAGGACGTAAAGGGAGTGGGAAAAGAAAGGAATGTATTCAGGGAAGCAGTGATGGCTTGCGCAAAAGATGCTTGTGGCATGAGAAGTTTGGGAGATGGGCAGATTAGAAAGAGTAGTGAGTGGTGGGATGGAGAAGTAAGATTATTAGTGAAAGAGAAGAGAGAGCATTTGGACGATTTTTGCAGGGAAATAATGCAAATGAGTGGGAGATGTATAAAAGAAAAAGGCAGGAGGTCAAGAGAAAGGTGCAAGAAGGGAAAAAGAGGGCAAATGAGAGTGGGGTGAGAGAGTATCATTAAATTCTAGGAAGAATGAAAAAATGTTTTGGAAGGAGGTAAATAAAGTCCATAAGACAAGGGAAGAAATGGGAACATCAGTGAGGGTGGCAAATGGGGAGGTGATAACAAGTAGTGGTGATGTGAGAAGGAGATGGAGTGAATATTTTGAAGGTTTGTTAAATGTGTTTGATGATAGAGTGGCAGATATAGGGTGTTTTGGTCTAGGTGGTGTGCAAAGTGAGAGGGTTAGGGAGAACGATTTGGTAAACAGAGAAGAGGTAGTAAAAGCTTTGCGGAAGATGAAATGCGGCAAGGCAGCGGGTTTGGATGGTATTGCAGTGGAATTTATCAAAAAAGGGGGTGACTGTATTGTTGACTGGTTGGTAAGGTTATTAAAAGTATGTATGACTCATAGTGAGGTGCCTAAGGACTGGCGGAATGCTTCATAGTGCCAATGTACAAAGGCAAAGGGGATAAGAGTGAGTGCTCAAATTAGAGGTATAAGTTTGTTGAGTATTCCTGGTAAATTATATGGGAGGGTATTGATTGAGAGGGTGAAGGCATGTACAGAGCATCAGATTGGGGAAGAGCAGTGTGGTTTCAGAAGTGGTAGAGGATGTGTGGATCAGGTGTTTGCTTTGAAAAATGCATGAGAAATGCCTAGAAAAGCAAATGGATTTGTATGTAGTATTTGTGGATCTAGAGAAGGCATATGGTAGAGTTGACAGAGATGCTCTGTGGGAGGTATTAAGAATATATTGTGTGGGAAGTAAGCTGTTAGAAGCAGTGAAAAGTTTTTATCGAGGATGTAAGCATGTGTACGTGTAGGAAGTGAGGAAAGTAATTGGTTCTCAGTGAATGTAGGTTTGCGGCAGGGGTGCATGATGTCTCCATGGTTGGTGACTTTGTTTATGGATGGCGTTGTTAGGGAGGTGAATGCAAGAGTTTTGGAAAGAGGGGCAAGTATGCAGTCTGTTGTGGATGAGAGAGCTTGGGAAGTGAGTCAGTTGTTGTTCGCTGATGATACAGCGCTGGTGGCTGATTCGTGTGAGAAACTGCAGAAGCTGGTGACTGAGTTTGGTAAAGTGTGTGAAAGAAGAAAGCTGAGAGTACATGTGAATAAGAGCAAGGTTATTAGGTACAGTAGGGTTGAGGGACAAGTTAATTGGGAGGCAAATTTGAATGGAGAAAAACTGGAGGAAGTGAAGTGTTTTAGATATCTGGGAGTGGATTTGACAGAGGGTGGAACCATGGAAGCGGAAGTGAATCATAGGGTGGGGGAGGGGGCAAAAGTTCTGGGAGCGTTGAAAATTGTGTGGAAGTCGAGACCGTCATCTTGAAAAGCAAAAATGGGTATGTTTGAAGGAATAGTGGTTTCAACAATGTTATATGTTTGCGAGGCGTGGGCTATAGATAGAGTTGTGCGGAGGAGGGTGGATGTGCTGGAATGTGTGGTAATAAAAAGATTGTGGTTGAGAGAGCAGAAGAAGGTGTTTTGAAATGGTTTGGTCACATGGAGAGAATGAATGAGGAAAGATTGACCAAGAGGATATATGTGTTAGAGGTGGAAGGAACGAGAAGAGGGAGACCAAATTGGAGGTGGAAAAATGGAGTGAAAAAGATGATCGGTGCCTGAACATGCAGGAGGGTGAAAGGCGTGCAAGGAGTAGAGTGAATTGGAACGGCGTGGTATACCGGGGTCGACGTGCTGTCAATGGATTGAACCAGGGCATGTGAAGAATCTGGGGTAAACCATGGAAAGTTTTGTGGGGCCTCTACGTGGAAAGGGAGCTGTGGTTTCAGTGCATTATACAAGATAGCTAGAGACTGAGTGTGAACGAATGTGGCCTTTGTTGTCTTTTCCTAGTGCTACCTCGCGCGCGTGCGGGGGGGAGGGGGTTGACATTTTATGTGTGGCGGGGTGGCAACAGGAATGAATATAGGCAGACAGTATGAATTATGTACATGTGTATATATGTATATGTCTGTGTATGTGTATATATATGTATACGTTGAAATGTATAGGTATGTATATGTGTGTGTGTGGACGTGTATGTATGTACATGTTTATGTGGGTGGGTTGGGCCATTTTTTCGTCTGTTTCCTTGCGCTATCTCGCTAACGCGGGAGACAGCGACAAAGTATAATGAATATATATATATATATATATATATATATATATATATATATATATATATATATATATCCATGGTTGTTTAAATTGTTTATGGATGTGGTTGTTAGGGAGGTGAATGCAAGAGTTTTGGAAAGAGGAGCAAGTATGAAGTCTGTTGGGGATGAGAGAGCTTGGGAAGCGAGTCAGTTGTTGTTCGCTGATGATACAGCGCTGGTGGCTGATTCATGTGAGAAACTGCAGAAGCTGGTGACTGAGTTTGGTAAAGTGTGCGGAAGAAGAAAGTTAAGAGTAAATGTGAATAAGAGCAAGGTTATTAGGTACAGTAGGGTTGAGGGTCAAGTCAATTGGGAGGCAAGTTTGAATGGAGAATAACTGGAGGAAGTAAAGTGTTTTAGATATCTGGGAGTGGATCTGTCAGTGGATGGAACCATGGAAGCGGAAGTGGATCATAGGGTGGGGGAGGGGGCGGAAATCCTGGGAGCCTTGAAGAATGTGTGGAAGTCGAGAACATTATCTCGGAAAGCAAAAATGGGTATGTTTGAAGGAAAAGTGGTTCCAACAATGTTGTATGGTTGCGAGGCGTGGGCTATGGATAGAGTTGTGCGCAGGATGATGGATGTACTGGAAATGAGATGTTTGAGGACAATGTGTGGTGTGAGGTGGTTTGATCGAGTAAGTAACGTAAGGGTAAGAGAGATGTGTGGAAATAAAAAGAGCGTGGTTGAGAGAGCAGAAGAGGGTGTTTTGAAATGGTTTGGGCACATGGAGAGAATGAGTGAGGAAAGATTGACCAAGAGGATACATGTGTCGGAGGTGGAGGGAACGAGGAGAAGTGGGAGACCAAATTGGAGGTGGAAAGATGGAGTGAAAAAGATTTTGTGTGATCGGGGCCTGAACATGCAGGAGGGTGAAAGGAGGGCAAGGAATAGAGTGAATTGGATCGATGTGGTATACCGGGGTTGACGTGCTGTCAGTGGATTGAATCAGGGCATGTGAAGTGTCTGGGGTAAACCATGGAAAGCTGTGTAGGTATGTATATTTGCGTGTGTGGACGTGTATGTATATACATGTGTATGGGGGTGGGTTGGGCCATTTCTTTCGTCTGTTTCCTTGCGCTACCTCGCAAACGCGGGAGACGGCGACAAAAATATATATATATATATATATATATATATATATATATATATATATATATATATATATATATATTATCCCTGGGGGTAGGGGAGAAAGAATACTTCCCACGTATTCCCTGCGTGTCGTAGAAGGCGACTAAAAGGGGAGGGAGCGGGGGGGCTGGAAATCCTCCCCTCTTATTTTTTTTTTTTTTTTTTTTTTAATTTTCCAAAAGAAGGAATAGAGAAGGGGGCCAGGTGAGGATATTCCCTTAAAGGCCCAGTTCTCTGTTCTTAACGCTACCTCGCTAACGCGGGAAATGGCGAATAGTTTGAAAGAAAGAAATATATATATATATATATATATATATATATATATATATATATATATATATGTGTGTGTGTGTGTGTTGAACAGAACGGTTGGTCTTCCGTGAGAGACTCACGGACCCACATCCTCACCCTGACACTTACTCTTATATATGTATGACTGACAACTACACATATCATTATGATGAATATGTACTAGATGATATGTGTACCAAGCAACTGTTCATGTCTTTGTACATACATACGTGCATATATACATACATACATACATCAACGTACATACATACATACAGGCATACATGTATGCACACATTCATACATACATACATACATACATACATACATACATACATACATACATACACATACAAACGCAGTATTCACAGCGAAGGTTAACGTCGCTTTCAGTTTTAATGGGAACACCTTGAAGTTGGTGCGTCTCTCTCTCTCTCTCTCTCTCTCTCTCTCTCTCTCTCTCTCTCTCTCTCTCTCTCTCTCTCTCTCTCTCTCATCATACATTGACACAACAATTGAAGTTTAGAAGTTTGTGCACACACACACACACACACACACACACACACACACACACACACACACACACTCACTAGTACTGAGAGAGTTGAAGAGAAGCTATTGTGACTATCTTTAAGAAAGGTAAAAGGGAGTCTGTGTCAGCAGTGGGTCACTATCACCCCGAAAAATGTCTCAAAAAGGGGGGGGGGGGATTACAAGGAAACGAACTGATGATTGCTTGTGGGAGAGGAGATGCCATTGTTTCTGGAAGGGGAGGGGGTATCAGCGCTTGTGGGAGGGGAGAAGGAAAAACTTTCGTTGGACCTACAGCAGAATGCGATCATAGAAAAGAGATTGTGCATTACTTACCTGCAGGAAGCCTGTCACACTCGAACACTGTGTTGAGGAAACTGATAAAGTAGGTCAATGTTGTGTATAACATAAGACTAGCAACATAACAGATGCCAGTGTGTGCAGGAGGGTAGAGCCAGCACCAACCATTACATGGATCGCGAGTTATTCAAATGAAGAAGAAACAACACAACACACCTCACGAGCCGCCTCTAGTAATGAGCACAAGTAAATAATGACGCTCCACAGGTCTGGTTCTCAGAGCGGCGGTTGGTGTGGACGCCTGTGAATGACTTTCCAGGACACCAGTCGTGTGTGTGTCTGCAGATGATGCTTAGGGAATAACCCGGGAGGAACAGTCTGCCTCACGACACACAGGTTCAGGTGTTTGTGGTCTGAACCTGTGAGCACGTGACGAACTCCACAACAGAACATAAACAACACTGGAGATGAGCGAGGAAAACGTGGGTCTCCAACAACAGTGGGTAACAACCATCATGAACAACACACGAAGGTTGTGATTTCTTGGAAACATCAAAATCTTTTTTGATCAAAACATAAGCAATACACGTACCAAACTACCCCCACCCCTCCTCCTCCTCGTATCCATACATGTAGGTAATAACATATACACTCACACATGTACACATACCTAGATCGCACACGAACACGTACATATAGAAACAAACACGCATATACATACAAATTTGACAGATAGGATTCACTCACAAACATCCACAAAAATAAAAAAAAGACAAACTTACACACACACACACACACACACACACACACACACACACACACACACACACACACACACACACACACACACACACACACACACACACACACACACACACACACACACACACACAAGTTTAAACAGTCATACGATAGTAGAGAAAGTTCAGGAGATGGAGCGGCATGGGTGTAGGACTGGCTCCCCCCCTCCCTCACCGTGCAGTACACAGACACATGACGACCATAAGGCATGATAAACACACATACAACATACGTACATACATGACGTTCTAGTGGGTCATGAGGTCTACCCCTCCTGCTACGTCATCCTCATGCAAGTGTACAAGAAAGACATAAACAACTGTACAGAGGCGCCGGGGTGCCGAGGAGGGCTACAGACATACGCACACACGCGCCCCACCGCTGCTGGGGTCAATGACCGCGCTCTCCTGAAGCTTTGTGACCTCCTGGTGCCATGGTGGCCATCATGGTGGGACTGTGGTGCAGGTATGGTGGGAAGACTGGTCTATGGACGGTGTATAGTGACTACACTTGTTATGGTGGGTGGCTATGGTGGCTATGGAAAACAGTAATGGTGACGTACAGTATGATGGTCACAGTGGCTGCTGTGGTCTCATTGCTGAAAACTGTGGTGGACGTGAGGGAGTGTGTGGTGGACGTGAGGGAGTGTGTGGTGGACGTGAGGGAGTGTGTGGTGGCTTCGGTTGTCATGCTAGAGGATGGAGGATTCAGGATTGAGTCGTGATTGACCCATATTGTGCAAGGCTCCTTCGTGCCTGCAGCCATCATGTTCTCCTGTCCTCACATATCTGAAATACGTAACACAGAGCAAATACCGTGAAAGAGGTAATCTCAACAAGGTAGTTATGGTATTGACTATGGCACCTAAACAGTCATGGTGAGAGGCGCATGGTAGCTATGGTAGTAGGTATGGTAATGCTCATGACAGAGGCAATGGCAAGTGTGATCATGGTTATGTGGTAAACACTGCCCAGTATGGTGGTGGTGGTCATAATGGTGGCACAACTTATGGTGGTACCAGACAGGTCAGTATGACTGACCATAGAGTAAGAGTGCGACCTATGGCAGCAGTACACAGACCAGTAAGACCTTACGGTAGCACTAGACAGACTGGCCTGTGTGAGACACCATTCTTGTGAAAGTGGAGCTACTGTTGTCTGCAGAACACAGACGTCAGCCGCTCACAGACATCAAGACAGACGTCAGCCGCCCACAGACATCAACACAGACTCGTACGGACGTGCATGGGGCAACAGACCGACTGATCCGCAGACCTGAAGGTACACACACAGACACACGGGCCTCCATGGTCTGGTGGTCAGTGTTTCGGACCATTAGTCAGCACAGGCCAGCCCGAAGTCGGACCCACATGAATTCGAATCCTGAGCGTTGCGGGGGGCCCACACCTAACCTAGGTGTTCATGGGTTTAAAAAGTTGCATAATAGTAGGGAAGGTTTATGATATGGGCCCCCACCAGTGTAGACCTGCCCCATTTATAGTAAAAGAGATGGGCCCCACCAGTGTAGTGCTGCCTTCCCGTACAATAAATATGTAATTACACACACACACACACACACACACACACACACACACATATTGATGCAGGAGAAATAACAATACAACTCTCTCTCTCTCTCTCTCTCTCTCTCTCTCTCTCTCTCTCTCTCTCTCTCTCTCTCTCTCTCTCTCTCTCTGACGCTGGGGTCGTTCACCTCTCGACGATAGAGATTGAAATGGCGGCCACGCTCGGCCCTCACAGTCGCTATATGTTTCTGCTTTCGTACCCTGGTGAGGCAGGTGACCGTTCTGGACCACAGGAGACCCACCACCACACACTACACCCACCACCACCACATCCACCACCACACACCACACCCACCACCACACACCACGCCCAAACAAATACAAACAGAGCGAGGGGCGGGCGGGCGAGCGGGCGGGCGGGAGGGCCATGAGGAGCGCGTGTTGTGAGCGGGGTCAGTGACCGCATTCTTCCTGCTGCTGCATGGGGAACACGTGAGGGTGGGTGGGTGGCCAGCCTCCGCCCACCATCAGGGCATGTCCAGCTCTCTCTGCCGCACCCCCCACCCCCCCTAGCCCTCCCCAGGACAGCCTCCCTAAATGGCTGTGACCGGGAATAACAAACAAGGGACAGCAGACCAGCGCGGCCTTGTGGGGTCAGTGACCGCTGAGAGAGAAGTGGTGGTGGAGGGAGGGAGGGAGGGAGGGAGGGAGGGAGGGAGAGGCAGGTGGTGAGGGGCCCCACCTGGCCAGCCTCCCTGCTCACCACTGGTGCACAACCCAGCTTTAATGTGCTGACTGTAGGGGCGGGGAGGGGAGCAATGCGGTGGGGGAACAGTGGGAGGGGGAGCGAATGGTGGGTCGGGGAGAGAAGTAGTCAGTGGTGGGGTGGGGAGGAAGGGGAGAGAGGTAGTCAGTGGTGGGGTGGGGAGGAAGGGGAGAGAGGTAGTCAGTGGTGGGGTGGGGAGACAGCGGCATATCTAGGTCAGTTTGCTCCACGCCAGAGCGTTAGGTAAAGGGATAAATGTGAGGGAGGGAGGGAGGGGGGGGTGTTACCATGACGTGTTACAGACGGGTTATGGTCTAGTGGGCTGGCCGGCCTGACCTGTGACCTCTGACCTGTGACCTGGTGTGTGTGTGTGCGTGTGTGTGTTTGTGGGTGTGTGGGCGTGGAGCACGTGCAGCAAGAGTAAGATAATCAATAACACACTCACTAGTGGGAAGTGTGGCCCCTGGAACTACATCCCCTGACCCCCGACCTCCCTCCACCCCTGCCCCCTGACCCCCGACCTCCCTCCACCCCTGCCCCCTGACCCCCGACCTCCCTCCACCCCTGCCCCCTGACACCCTATCTCCCCCAACCCTTGTTCTGTGACCCCCTAACTCATTCTACCCCTGTCCTGTCTGCTGGTGTGGTGGTGCTGGTGTGGTGGTGATGGTGTGGTGGTGATGGTGTGGTGGTGGTGTGGTGGTGCTGATGCTGGTGTGGTGGTGCTGGTGTGGTGGTGGTGGTGTGGTGGTGGTGGTGGTGGTGTGGTGGTGCTGGTGTGGTGGTGCTGGTGTGGTGGTGCTGGTGTGGAGGTGGTGGTGGTGGTGTGGTGGTGCTGGTGTGGTGGTGCTGGTGTGGTGGTGGTGGTGGTGGTGGTGTGGTGGTGCTGGTGTGGTGGTGCTGGTGTGGTGGTGCTGGTGTGGTGGTGTGGTGGTGCTGGTGTGGTGGTGCTGGTGCTGGTGTGGTGGTGTGGTGGTGGTGGTGTGGTGGTGGTGGTGGTGCTGGTGTGGTGGTGCTGGTGTGGTGGTGGTGTGGTGGTGCTGGTGTGGTGGTGCTGGTGCTGGTGTGGTGGTGTGGTGGTGGTGGTGGTGGTGGTGTGGTGGTGGTGGTGGTGTGGTGGTGGTGGTGGTGCTGGTGGTGGTGGTGCTGGTGTGGTGGTGTGGTGGTGGTGGTGTGGTGGTGGTGGTGTGGTGGTGGTGGTGTGGTGGTGGTGGTGGTGCTGGTGTGGTGGTGCTGGTGTGGTGGTGTGGTGGTGCTGGTGTGGTGGTGCTTGTGTGGTAGTGCTGGTGTGGTGGTGGTGTGGTGGTGCTGGTGTGGTGGTGGTGTGGTGGTGCTGGTGTGGTGGTGCAGTGGTGCTGGTGTGGTGGTGCTGGTGTGGTGGGGTGTGGTGGTGCTGGTGTGGTGGGGTGTGGTGGTGCTGGTGTGGTGGTGCAGTGGTACTGGTGTGGTGGTGTGGTGGTGGTGGTGGTGGTGTGGTGGTGGTGGTGGTGGTGGTGGTGGTGGTGGTGGTGGTGGTGGTGGTGGTGTGGTGGTGGTGGTGTGGTGGTGCTGGTGTGGTGGTGCTGGTGTGGTGGTGGTGTGGTGGTGGTGGTGTGGTGGTGGTGGTGCTGGTGGTGGTGGTGTGGTGGTGCTGGTGTGGTGGTGCTGGTGTGGTGGTGTGGTGTGCTGGTGTGGTGGTGCTGGTGTGGTGGTGCTGGTGTGGTGGTGCTGGTGTGGTGGTGTGGTGGTGCTGGTGTGGTGGTGCTGGTGTGGTGGTGTGTGGTGCTGGTGTGGTGTGCTGGTGTGGTGGTGTGGTGGTGCTGGTGTGGTGGTGCTGGTGTGGTGGTGCTGGTGGTGCTGGTGTGGTGGTGTGGTGTGGTGGTGGTGTGGTGTGGTGGTGCTGGTGTGGTGGTGTGGTGGTGCTGGTGTGGTGGTGCTGGTGTGGTGGTGCTGGTGTGTGGTGGTGGTGTGGTGGTGTGGTGTGGTGGTGGTGGTGTGGTGTGGTGGTGCTGGTGTGGTGGTGCTGGTGTGGTGGTGCTGGTGTGGTGGTGCTGGTGTGGTGGTGGTGGTGGTGTGGTGGTGCTGGTGCTGGTGTGGTGGTGTGCTGGTGTGGTGGTGTGCTGGTGTGGTGGTGTGCTGGTGCTGGTGTGGTGGTGCTGGTGCTGGTGTTGGTGGTGTGGTGGTGCTGGTGTGGTGGTGTGGTGGTGCTGGTGTTGGTGGTGTGGTGGTGGTGGTGGTGCTGGTGTGGTGGTGTGGTGGTGCTGGTGTGGTGATGTGGTGGTGGTGGTGCTGGTGTGGTGGTGCTGGTGTGGTGGTGCTGGTTGTGTTGGTGTAGTGGTGCTGGTGTGGTGGTACTGGTGTGGTGATGCTGGTGCTGGTGTGCTGGTGTGGTGGTGCTGGTGTGCTGGGTGTGGTGGTGTGGTGGTGCTGGTGTGGTGGTACTGGTGTGGTGATGCTGGTGCTGGTGTGCTGGTGTGGTGGTGCTAGTGTGCTGGTGTGCTGGTGGTGGTGGTGGTGTGTGGTGGTGTGTGGTGTGGTGGTGGTGGTGTGGTGTGGTGTGTGGTGGGGTGGTGGTGGTGTGGTGGTGGTGGTGTGGTGTGTGGTGTGGTGGTGGTGTGGTGGTGTGGTGTGGTGGTGTGGTGGTGGTGGTGGTGTGGTGGTGGTGGTGGTGTGGTGGTGGTGGTGTGGTGGTGGTGGTGTGGTGGTGTGGTGGTGTGGTGGTGGTGGTGTGGTGGTGGCTGGTGCTGGTGTGGTGTGGTGGTGCTGGTGTGGTGGTGGTGGTGGTGGTGGTGTGGTGTGGTGGTGTGGTGGTGGTGTGGTGGTGGTGGTGTGGTGGTGGTGGTGGTGTGGTGGTGCTGGTGTGGTGGTGGTGTGGTGGTGGTGGTGTGGTGGTGGTGGTGTGGTGGTGGTGGTGGTGTGGTGGTGTGGTGGTGGTGTTGGTGTGGTGGTGCTGTGTGGTGGTGTGGTGTGGTGGTGGTGTGTGGTGGTGGTGGTGCTGGTGGTGTGGTGTGCTGGTGCTGGTGTGGTGGTGCTGGTGTGCTGGTGTGTGGTGTGCTGGTGGTGGTGCTGGTGTGGTGTTGCTGGTGTGGTGGTGCTGGGGTGGTGTGGTGGTGCTGGTGGTGGTGGTACTGGTGTGGTGTGCTGGTGTGGTGTACTGGTGTGGTGGTGCTGGTGTGGTGGTGCTGGTGGTGGTGGTGTGGTGGTGCTGGTGTGGTGGTGCTGGTGGTGGTGGGTGCTGGTGTGGTGGTACTGGTGTGGTGGTGCTGGTGTGGTGGTACTGGTGTGGTGTGCTGGTGTGGTGGTGCTGGTGTGGTGGTGGTGGTGTGGTGGTGGTGGTGTGGTGTGGTGGTGTGGTGGTGGTGGCGTGGTGGTGGTGGTGTGTGGTGTGGGGTGCTGGTGTGGTGGTGCTGTGTGGTGGTGTGGTGGTGGTGGTGGTGGTGGTGTGGTGTGGTGGTGTGGTGGTGTGGTGGTGTGGTGGTGCTGGTGGTGGTGGTGTGGGGTGGTGGTGTGGTGGTGCTGGTGTGGTGGTGCTGGTGTGGTGGTGCTGGTGTGGTGGTGCTGGTGTGTGGGTGTGGTGGTGCTGGTGTGGTGGTGTGGTGGTGTGGTGGTGTGGTGCTGTGTGTGGTGTGGTGTGCTGGTGTGGTGGTGCTGGTGTGGTGGTGTGGTGTGGTGGTGCGGTGTGGTGGTGTGGTGGTGGTGCTGGTGTGGTGGTGTGGGTGTGGTGGTGTGTTGTGCTGGTGTGGTGGTGCTGGTGTGGTGGTGCTGGTGTGGTGGTGTGGTGTGCTGGTGTGGTGGTGCAGGTGTGGTGGTGGTGGGTGCGTGTGGTGGTGTGGTGGTGCTGGTGTGGTGGTGGTGGTGCTGGTGTGGCTGGTGTGGTGGTGCTGGTGTGGTGGTGCTGGTGTGGTGGTGCTGGTGCTGTGGTGCTGGTGTGGTGGTGCTGGTGTGCTGGTGCTGGTGGTGCTGGTGTGCTGGTGTGGTGGTGCTGGTGTGGTGGTGCTGGTGTGGTGGCTGTGGTGGTGCTGGTGTGGTGGTGCTGGTGTGGTGGTGCTGGTGCTGGTGTGGTGGTGTTGGTGTGGTGTTGCTGGTGCTAGTGTGGTGGTGTTGGTGTGGTGGTGCTGGTGTGGTGGTGTTGGTGTGGTGTTGCTGGTGCTAGTGTGGTGGTGTTGGTGTGGTGGTGCTGGTGTGGTGGTGTTGGTGTGGTGTTGCTGGTGCTGGTGTGGTGGTGTTGGTGTGGTGGTGCTGGTGTGGTGGTGCTGGTGTGGTGGTGTTGGTGTGGTGTTGCTGGTGCTGGTGTGGTGGTGTTGGTGTGGTGTTGCTGGTGCTGGTGTGGTGGTGTTGGTGTGGTGTTGCTGGTGCTGGTGTGGTGGTGTTGGTGTGGTGGTGTTGGTGTGGTGGTGCTGGTGTGGTGGTGTTGGTGTGGTATTGCTGGTGCTGGTGTGGTGGTGTTGGTGTGGTGGTGCTGGTGTGGTGGTGTTGGTGTGGTGTGCTGGTGCTGGTGTGGTGGTGTTGGTGTGGTGGTGTGGTGGTGCTGGTGTGGCGGTGTTGGTGTGGTGGTGCTGGTGTGGTGGTGCTGGTGCTGGTGTGGTGGTGTTGGTGTGGTGGTGTGGTGGTGCTGGTGTGGTGGTGCTGGTGTGGCGGTGTTGGTGTGGTGGTGCTGGTGCTGGTGTGGTGGTGTTGGTGTGGTGGTGTGGTGGTGTTGGTGTGGTGGTGCTGGTGTGGTGGTGTTGGTGTGGTGGTGCTGGTGTGGTGGTGTTGGTGTGGTGGTGCTGGTGCTGGTGTGGTGGTGTTGGTGTGGTGTTGCTGGTGCTGGTGTGGTGGTGTTGGTGTGGTGGTGCTGGTGCTGGTGTGGTGGTGTTGGTGTGGTGTTGCTGGTGCTGGTGTGGTGGTGTTGGTGTGGTGGTGCTGGTGCTGGTGTGGTGGTGTTGGTGTGGTGTTGCTGGTGCTGGTGTGGTGGTGCTGGTGTGGTGGTGTGGTGGTGCTGGTGTGGCGGTGTTGGTGTGGTGGTGCTGGTGTGGTGGTGCTGGTGCTGGTGTGGTGGTGTTGGTGTGGTGGTGTGGTGGTGCTGGTGTGGTGGTGCTGGTGTGGCGGTGTTGGTGTGGTGGTGCTGGTGCTGGTGTGGTGGTGTTGGTGTGGTGTTGCTGGTGCTGGTGTGGTGGTGTTGGTGTGGTGGTGCTGGTGCTGGTGTGGTGGTGTTGGTGTGGTGTCCTCGATCGTTCAACACAAGGTCAGTTCACTATCAGCAACTTTCCCTTTGTGGTGATTGTGGGCACATCTGGTGGGTTGGGTGGGGATGGGCGGAGGTGACGGTGGGGGTGACGGGTGGGATGTGACGGGTGGGGGAGTGACGAGTGGGGGTGACGGGTAGGGATGTGACGAGTGAAGAGGTGACGGGTGGGGGTGACGGATCGTTGAATGTGACGGGAGTCGGTGACGATTGGGGAGGTGACGGGTGGGGCATGTGATATGTAGTGGGATATGACAGCAGGTCAGGTCACAGTGATGTAAGGGTTCACCAGGTCAGGTAGAGCGAGGCAAGGGTTCACCAGGTCAGGTAGAGCGAGGCAAGGGTTCACCAGGTCAGGCAGAGCGAGGCAAGGGTTCACCAGGTCAGGTAGGGTGAGGCAAGGGTTCACCAGGTCAGGTAGAGTGAGGCAAGGGTTCACCAGGTCAGGTAGAGCGAGGCAAGGGTTTACCAGGTCAGTTAGAATGAGACAAGGGTTCACCAGGTTAGGCAGAGCGAGGCAAGGGTTCACCAGGTCAGGCAGAGCGAGGCAAGGGTTTACCAGGTCAGTTAGAATGAGACAAGGGTTCACTAGGTCAGGCAGAGCGAGGCAAGGGTTCACCAGGTCAGGCAGAGCGAGGCAAGGGTTCACCAGGTCGTCAGAGTGATGCAAGTGTGCTCACGAGGTCAGGTCAGAGTGATTCAACTATTCCTCAAGTCAGGTCAGAGTGAGACAACGGTTTTCTAGGTCAGGTAGAGTAAGGGAAGGTTTGACTGGGTAAGGTAGAGTGAGGCAAGTGTTCACCAGGTCAGGTAGAGTGGGGCAGGTGTTCACCAGGTCAGGTAGAGTGGGGCAGGTGTTCACCAGGTCAGGTAGAGTGGGGCAAGTGTTCACCAGGTCAGGTAGAGTGGGGCAAGTGTTCACCAGGTCAGGTAGGGTGTGGCAAGGGTTCACCAGGTCAGGTAGGGTGTGGCAAGTGTTCACCAGGTCAGGTAGGGTGAGGCAAGTGTTCACCAGGTTAGCTGGGTGTGGCAAGTGTTCACCAGGTCAGGTAGGGTGTGGCAAGTGTTCACCAGGTCAGGTAGGGTGTGGCAAGGGTTCACCAGGTTAGGTAGGGTGGGGCAAGGGTTCACCAGGTTAGGTAGGGTGGGGCAAGGGTTCACCAGGTCAGGTAGGGTGTGGCAAGTGTTCACCAGGTTAGGTAGGGTGAGGCAAGTGTTCACCAGGTCAGGTAGGGTGAGGCAAGTGTTCACCAGGTCAGGTAGGTTGAGGCAAGTGTTCACCAGGTTAGGTAGGGTGTGGCAAGGGTTCATTAGGTCATGTAGAGTGAGGAAAGGTTCTCTAGGTCAGGTAAGGGAGGCAAAACTTTACTGTGTTTCAAATCAATAGAAAAATGTTAATGTGATTAAAGCAAAATGATTTTCAGAGCTTCTGAAGCATTAATGAACAGCGAACCAATCAACCGGGTTGGGAAGATTCATCTTTTCTGTGATAATGAAAATGGAATTCAGAAGTCAACACGAAAGAGAACCAGCAAAAGGAATCTAAATATCGTATCTAGATAAATGTAATTTTGATCATCTCAGTTATAATGAGTCAGAGGTTGGGCGCAGGAGGCCCAGTATACCCATGTCATTCATGAAAATATCACTAGTGTTGGTCCAGGGTGCAAACTGGTTGTTGTAGCAAACGATGGTGTGAGTGATAGTGGTGGTGGTGGTGACGGCTGTTGGTGGTGATGGCTAGTGGTGGTGATGGTGATGGATGGTGGGGGTGGTGGCTGGCGGTGATGATATCTGGAGGTGGTGATGGCTGGTGCTGGTGATGGCTGGTGGTGATGATGGCTCGTAATGGTGATAATTGGTAGAAGTGATGGCTGTCGATGGTGATGGCTGGCGTAGTCGATGGCTGGTGGAGGTGATGGCTGTTGGAGGTGATGGCTGGCGATGGTGATGGCTGGTGGTAGTAATGACTGATGATGGTGATTGGTGGTGGTGATGTCTAATGGAGGTGACGGCTGTCGGAGTTGGTGGCTGGCGATGGTGATGGCTGGTGGTGGTGATGACTGGTGGCGGTGATGGTTGGTGGTGGTGAAGGCTGTTAGAGGCGATGGCTGGTATTAGTGATGGCTGGCGATGGTGATGGCTGGTGGTGGTGATAACTGATGGTGGTGATTGCTGGTGATGGTGATGGCTGATGGTGCTGATCGTTTGTAGTGGCGATGGCTTGTGGTAGTGATTGCTAATGGTGGCGATGGGTGGTGATGGTGATGGCTGGTGGTGATGATGGCTGGAGGCGGTGATGGCTGGTGGTGTTGGTGGTGGTGGCTGATGACGGTGATGCTGGTGTAAACGATGGCTGGCGGTGGTGATAGCTGGTGGTCATGATGGCTGGTAGTGGTGATCGTTAATGGTGGTGATAGTTGGTGATGATGATGGCTGATGGTGGTGATGGCTGGTGATGGTGATGGCTGGTGGTGGTGGTTGTGGTGGTGGTTGTGGTGGCTGGTGATGGTAATGGCTGGTGTTGGTGATGGCTGATGGTAATGATGGCCAGTGGTGATGATGGCTGGTAGTGGTGGTGGTGGTGGTGGCGATGTTGGCTGGTGGTGGTTTTCATGTTGTTGGTGGTGATGGTGGTAGTGGTGATGGCTGTTGGTGGTAATGGTGGTAGTGGTGATGGCTGTTGGTGGTGATGGTGGTAGTGATGATGATGGTTGTGGTGATGGTGGTGGTGGTGGTGATAGTGGTGATGGCTGATGGTGGTAATAGCTGGTGATGGTGGTGGCTGAGGGTGGTGATGGCTGAGGGTGGTGATGGATGATGATGGTGATGACTAGTGGTGGTGAAAGTTGGAGGTGGTGATGGTTGCGTTGATGATGACTGATGGTGGTGATGGTGATGGCTGATGATGGTGATGGCTAGTGATAATGATTATGGCTGATGGTGGTAATGGAGTGGTGGTGATAGCTGGTAGTGGTGATGACTGGTGGTGGTGATGACTGGTGGTGGTGATGGAGGTGATGGTGATCAGTGGTGGTGGTGATGGCTGGTGGTAGTGGTTGTGATGATGGCTGATGGTGGTGGTGGCGGTGGTGGTGGTGGTAGCGGTGGTGGTGGCTGTGGTGATGATGGCTGGTGGTGTTGATGGTTATTGGTGGTGTTTTTCTTGTTGGCGGTGGTGAGGGTGGTTGTTTTGTTATTGTTTGCGAAGGTAACAGTAACGGTAAGAACGGAAGTAACGGCCGCGATGGTGTCCACAGTGATATCTGCAGTAGTAACGGTAACAGTAAAAACGACTAACAGGAGTGGTGCTGTTGGTGTGTAGTACCATCAACATTAACGGTAACAGTAACAACTAGTAACAGGAACAGTGGCGGTGGTAGCCGTAGTGGAATCATTAACAGTAACGGTAACAGTAGCGGTAACAACGGGAGTAACGGCAGCGGTGGCAGTGGTGGCGGAAGTAAGATGGCGGCGGCATTAGGAGTCAGGTGGTGGCTTGCAGACCTGCTGGGGTCACTGGCCGCTCACTGGGAACATAGCAGCCAGCTAGCCAGCCAGCCAGTCTGTCAACCAGCCAGCCAGCCAGAAAGTCTGCCAGTCTGCCATCCAACCAGCCAGTCAGCCCACTAACCAGTCTACCAGCCAGTCAGCCGGCCAGTCTGCCAACCAACCAGTCTACCAGCCAGCCATCCAGCAAGTCTGCCAGCTCGACAGCCACCCACCCAGCCAGTCAGTTTGCTAGGTAGACAGACACCTAACGAGCAAGGGAGTCTGCCAACCAGCAATGTGCCAGCCAGTCAGCCTGCCAGCCATCCTGCCAGACAGACATCTAACCAGCCAACCATGAAGCCAGGCAACCGACCAGTCAGCCAGCCAGCTTGCAAGATAGTCACCTTGCCAGCCGGCCAGCCATCTACCCAGTCAATCAGCCAGTAAGCCACCCACCCAACCAGTCTGCCAGTTAGCCAACCAGCCGGTAAGCCAGTCAACCAGTCATCGAGCCAGTCTGCCAGCCAGTCATTGGGCTAGTTAACCAGCCAGCCAGCCAGCCTTCCACGCAGATTACCTGTCAACCATTAAGCCAAGCAATCAATCAGCCTACCAGCTAGCCAGTCAGCCAGTTAGTCAGCCAGCCAGTCTGCTAGCTAGTCAGCCAAGCAGTCAATCGTACTGCCCGATAGCCAGCCAGACGGTCAACTAATCAGCCAACCAAGCTGCTAGCCACCTACTCAACCAAACAGTCAGCCAGTCAACTAGCTACCAGCCAGTCAGCCTTCTAACAATTCAGTCAGTCAACAAACCTACCAGTTAGCCAGTCAGCCATTTAGTCAGCCAGCCAGTCAGTCAGCCAGTCAGTCAGCCAGCCAGTAAGGCAATTTGCCAGCCAACCTGCTAGTCCGTCAATCGGCCAGTCAACCATCTATCAAGTCAGTCTGCCAGCCTGTCAGACATTTAGTTAGCTACTCAGTCAGCAAGTCAGCCAGCCACTCGCCCAGTCAACCATGCAGGCAGCCACCTACTCAGCCAACCAGATACCTAGCAATCCTACCAGCTACCCACCAGTCAGCAACTAGACAAACAGCAAACCATCAAGCCTGACAGCCAGTTAGTCAGCTTGTTAACCACTCAGAAAAGAAGCTAACCAGTAAACCAACATAGCAGCTAGTCTGACAGCCAGTCAATCATACACCCAGTCAGCCTGCTGACCAGCCAGCCAGTCAAGCAATGAGTTAACTAGCCAGTCAGCCAATCAACCAGCTATTAGCCGGCCTACCAACCGGTAAGCCTGCCACCCATTCAACCAGTCAGTCAACAAGCCTACAGCTAGCCAGTTAGCCAGTTAACCAGCCAGCAAGTCAATAGGTCTGTCAGTAAGGCAGTCAGCCAGTATGCCACCCAGCCAGCCAGCCTGCCAATCAGTCAGCTGTCCATTTATCCAACTAGCCTCTCAGCCTACCTGCCAGCCAAAAGGCTAGATACCTAGCCAACCAGCTAGTCAGCCAGACTACTAACTAGCTAGCCAGCCAGCTAATCAGTGGGTCATTTAGTCAGCCAAAATATTTGCACGCTAGCCAGCTAGTCAACCAGCCAGTCAACCAGTTAGCCAACCAGTAAGTATGCAAACCATGTAACCTGCTAGTTAACCAGCCAACAACAAAAAACACCCCCATCAACCAACCAGTAAACCAACCAGCCAGCCAGCCAAGTAGCCAGTTATCCAACCTGCCAACTAGTTAGTCAACCATCCAATAAGCTAGATACCTAACCAGCGAGCCATTCAGCCAGCTGGACAGCCATCAAGGCAGCTAACTAGCAGAAAGCCAGTCAGTCTGTGAGTCAGTCAGCAAGCTAGTCAACCACCCAGCTAACGAACTAGCCAGCCAGCATACCAATTATTCAGCCAGTTATATGGATTTCCATGGAGTATCGGTTACCGTTCCTGACCGTGATGCATTCACGGGTCGCCCAGGGTCGCGTGCATAGGTTCGAATCTTGATTATGGCAGTCGGTCCACAGTCTACTCAGGTGTTCATCCATCCCTAAGGGATGTCGATAAAATGGGTACTTGGCACAGGCTAGGGTATATATATATATATATATATATATATATATATATATATATATATATATATATATATCTTTTTCTTTCTTTCTTTCAAACTGTTCGCCATTTCCCGCATTAGCGAGGTAGCGTTAAGAACAGAGGACTGGGCCTTTGAGGGAATACCCTCACCTGGCCCAATTCTCTGTTCCTTCTTTTGGAAAATTAAAAAAAAAAAAAAAAAAAAAAAAAAAAAAAACGAGAGGGGAGGATTTCCAGCCCCCCGCTCCCTCCCCTTTTAGTCGCCTTTTACGACACAGTATATATATATATATATATATATATATATATATATATATATATATATACTGGTTGACTGGCTGGTTGACTAGCTGGCTAGCGTGCAAATATTTTGGCTGACTAAATATATTATATATTATCCCTGGGGATAGGGGTGAAAGAATACTTCCCATGCATTCCTCGCGTGTCGTAGAAAGCGACTAGAGGGGACTGGAGCGGGGGGCCAGAAATCCTCCCCTCCTTGTATTTTTTTTAACTTTCTAAAATGGGAAACAGAAGAAGGAGTCACGCGGGGAGTGCTCATCCTCCTCGAAGGCTCAGATTGGGGTGCCTAAATGTGTGTGGATGTAACCAAGTTGTGAAAAAAGGAGAGATAGGTAGTATGTTTGAGGAAAGGAACCTGGATGTTTTGGCTCTGAGTGAAACGAAGCTCAAGGGTAAAGGGGAAGAGTGGTTTGGGAATGTCTTGGGAGTAAAGTCGGGGGTTAGTGAGAGGACAAGAGCAAGGGAAGGAGTAGCAGTACTCCTGAAACAGTAGTTGTGGGAGTATGTGATAGAATGTAAGAAAGTAAATTCTCGATTGATATGGGTAAAACTGAAAGTTGATGGAGAGAGATGGGTGATTATTGGTGCATATGCACCTGGGCATGAGAAGAAAGATCATGAGAGGCAAGTGTTTTGGGAGCAGCTGAATGAGTGTGTTAGTGGTTTTGATGCACGAGACCGGGTTATAGTGATGGGTGATTTGAATGCAAAGGTGAGTAATGTGGCAGTTGAGGGAATAATTGGTGTACATGGGGTGTTCAGTGTTGTAAATGGAAATGGTGAAGAGCTTGTAGATTTATGTGCTGAAAAATGACTGATGATTGGGAATACCTGGTTTAAAAAGCGAGATATACATAAGTATACTTATGTAAGTAGGAGAGATGGCCAGAGAGCGTTATTGGATTACGTGTTAATTGACAGGCGCGCGAAAGAGAGACTTTTGGATGTTAATGTGCTGAGAGGTGCAACTGGAGGGATGTCTGATCATTATCTTGTGGAGGCTAAGGTGAAGATTTGTATGGGTTTTCAGAAAAGAAGAGTGAATGTTGGGGTGAAGAGGGTGGTGAGAGTAAGTGAGCTTGGGAAGGAGACTTGTGTGAGGAAGTACCAGGAGAGACTGAGTACAGAATGGAAAAAGGTGAGAACAATGGAAGTAAGGGGAGTGGGGGAGGAATGGGATGTATTTAGGGAATCAGTGATGGATTGCGCAAAAGATGCTTGTGGCATGAGAAGAGTGGGAGGTGGGTTGATTAGGAAGGGTAGTGAGTGGTGGGATGAAGAAGTAAGAGTATTAGTGAAAGAGAAGAGAGAGGCATTTGGACGATTTTTGCAGGGAAAAAATGCAATTGAGTGGGAGATGTATAAAAGAAAGAGACAGGAAGTCAAGAGAAAGGTGCAAGAGGTGAAAAAAAGGGCAAATGAGAGTTGGGGTGAGAGAGTATCATTAAATTTTAGGGAGAATAAAAAGATGTTCTGGAAGGAGGTAAATAAAGTGCGTAAGACAAGGGAGCAAATGGGAACTTCAGTGAAGGGCGCAAATGGGGAGGTAATAACAAGTAGTGGTGATGTGAGAAGGAGATGGAGTGAGTATTTTGAAGGTTTGTTGAATGTGTTTGATGATAGAGTGGCAGATATAGGGTGTTTTGGTCGAGGTGGTGTGCAAAGTGAGAGGGTTAGGGAAAATGATTTGGTAAACAGAGAAGAGGTAGTAAAAGCTTTGCGGAAGATGAAAGCCGGCAAGGCAGCAGGTTTGGATGGTATTGCAGTGGAATTTATTAAAAAAGGGGGTGACTGTATTGTTGACTGGTTGGTAAGGTTATTTAATGTATGTATGACTCATGGTGAGGTGCCTGAGGATTGGCGGAATGCGTGCATAGTGCCATTGTACAAAGGCAAAGGGGATAAGAGTGAGTGCTCAAATTACAGAGGTATAAGTTTGTTGAGTATTCCTGGTAAATTATATGGGAGGGTATTGATTGAGAGGGTGAAGGCATGTACAGAGCATCAGATTGGGGAAGAGCAGTGTGGTTTCAGAAGTGGTAGAGGATGTGTGGATCAGGTGTTTGCTTTGAAGAATGTATGTGAGAAATACTTAGAAAAGCAAATGGATTTGTATGTAGCATTTATGGATCTGGAGAAGGCATATGATAGAGTTGATAGAGATGCTCTGTGGAAGGTATTAAGATTATATGGTGTGGGAGGCAAGTTGTTAGAAGCAGTGAAAAGTTTTTATCAAGGATGTAAGGCATGTGTACGTGTAGGAAGAGAGGAAAGTGATTGGTTCTCAGTGAATGTAGGTTTGCGGCAGGGGTGTGTGATGTCTCCATGGTTGTTTAATTTGTTTATGGATGGGGTTGTTAGGGAGGTGAATGCAAGAGTTTTGGAAAGAGGGGCAAGTATGAAGTCTGTTAGGGATGAGAGAGCTTGGGAAGTGAGTCAGTTGTTGTTCGCTGATGATAGAGCGCTGGTGGCTGATTCATGTGAGAAACTGCAGAAGCTGGTGACTGAGTTTGGTAAAGTGTGTGGAAGAAGAAAGTTAAGAGTAAATGTGAGTAAGAGCAAGGTTATTAGGTACAGTAGGGTTGAGGGTCAAGTCAATTGGGAGGTGAGTCTGAATGGAGAAAAACTGGAGGAAGTGAAGTGTTTTAGATATCTGGGAGTGGATCTGGCAGCGGATGGAACCATGGAAGCGGAAGTGGATCATAGGGTGGGGGAGGGGGCGAAAATTCTGGGAGCCTTGAAGAATGTGTGGAAGTCGAGAACATTATCTCGGAAAGCAAAAATGGGTATGTTTGAAGGAATAGTGGTTCCAACAATGTTGTATAGTTGCGAGGCGTGGGCTATGGATAGAGTTGTGCGCAGGAGGATGGATGTGCTGGAAATGAGATGTTTGAGGACAATGTGGGGTGTGAGGTGGTTTGATCGAGTAAGTAACGTAAGGGTAAGAGAGATGTGTGGAAATAAAAAGAGCGTGGTTGAGAGAGCGGAAGAGGGTGTTTTGAAGTGGTTTGGGCACATGGAGAGAATGAGTGAGGAAAGATTGACCAAGAGGATATATGTGTCGGAGGTGGAGGGAACGAGGAGAAGAGGGAGACCAAATTGGAGGTGGAAGGATGGAGTTAAAAAGATTTTGTGTGATCGGGGCCTGAACATGCAGGAGGGTGAGAGGAGGGCAAGAAATAGAGTGAATTGGAGCGATATGGTATACCGGGGTTGACGTGCTGTCAGTGGATTGAATCAAGGCATGTGAAGCGTCTGGGGTAAACCATGGAAAGCTGTGTAGGTATGTATATTTGCGTGTGTGGACGTATGTATATACATGTGTATGGGGGTGGGTTGGGCCATTTCTTTCGTCTGTTTCCTTGCGCTACCTCGCAAACGCGGGAGACAGCGACAAAGCAAAAAAAAAAAAAGAAAAAAAAAAATATATATATATATATATATATATATATATATATATATATATATATATATATATATATATGCATATATTATCCCTGGGGATAGGGGAGAAAGAATACTTCCCACGTATTCCCTGCGTGTCGTAGAAGGCGACTAAAAGGGAAGGGAGCGGGGGGCTGGAAATCCTCCCCTCTTGGTTTTTTTTTTTGTTTTTCTCAAGGAAGGAACAGAGAAGGGGGCCAGGTGAGGATATTCCCTCGGGGGCCCATTCCTCTGTTCTTAACGCTACCTCGCTAATGCGGGAAATGGCGAATAGTATGAAAGATATATATATATATATATATATATATATATATATATATATATCATATATCTATTATAATTATAATACTTTGTCGCTGTCTCCCGCGTTAGCGAGGTAGCGCAAGGAGACAGACGAAAGAATGGCCCAACCTACCCACATACGCATGTATATACATACACGTCCACACACGCACATATACATACCTATACATTTCAACGTATACACATACGTATATACATAAACAGACATATACATATATACACATGCACATAATTCATACTTGCTGCCTTTATTCATTTCCGTCGCCACCCCGCCACACATGAAATAACAACCCCCTCCTCCCTCATGTGTGCGAGGTAGCGCTAGGAAGAGACAACAAAGGCCACATTCATTCACACTCAGTCTCTAGCTGTCATGTATAATGTGACCTTGATTAGGGCCTCAGCTGCCCGTGCCGTCTCGGCTAGCATAAAATATGTAAGTCAACCAGTCAATTAACCAGCCAGCCAGCCAGTGAGATACCCAACCAGCTATGCAACCAGTCTACCTGCCAGCCAACCAGCCAATTACTCAGACAGGCAGACAAGCAGCCGGTATGCTTGCGAGCCTGCCAGCCAGACAATGAGCCAACTAGCCAATCTGCCACACACCCAACCAGGCAGCCAGTCAGCCAGATAGCTAGCTAGATTGTCAGCAAACCAGTCGGCCAGAAAATCAGCTAGCCAGCCAACCAGCCACTTAAACAGCAAGCCTCCCAATCATTCAGCTTGTCAACTAGCTAACAAGCAAGCCAGCAACCAAAAAGTAAGCCAAACAGTCAGCCAGCCTTCCGGATATCCTGCCAGCCAGTCTGTTAGCTAACCAGTCAGTCATGTAGCCAGTCAGTCCGCCACGAACAAGCCAGACACAGTCACAGCCAGCAAACCAGCCAGGCATCCAGCCAACCAATTAACCAGACAGCAATTCATTCAGTCGGTTCATCATTCAGCCAGTCAGCAAACTAGCCAGCAAGCCAGCCAGGAAATCAGTAAGCCAGCCTGCCATCCATCCAGCCAACAAGCCATCTGCAAACTATTCAGCAAGCTAGTCAACCAGTTAATCAGCCATCCACCAGCCAACCAACCAGCCTGAAAGCCAGTCAACCAACCATCTAGGAGCCCAGTTAGACAGCTAAGCTAACAAGCCAGCCAACCAGCCAACCAGTCCACCTGTCAGGAAGCCAGCCAGCCAACAAACCAGCCAGCCAACAAACCAGCCAGCTTGCTAGACATTCAGTTAGCCAACCAGCTAGTCAGCCAGCCAGCCAGCCAACCAGTTACCAAGCCAGCCGATCAACCAGCCAGGAAGCCAACCAGACAGCCAGCTAGTCACCAACAGCAACTAGCCAGCCAACCAATCTGGCAGTTAGTCATCCAGTCAGCTAGCCAACCAGCCAACTAGTCATCCAGTCAGCCAGCCAACCAATGTCTATACAGCCAGTCAGCCAGCTAGCCAGTCAGCCAACCAATCGGCCGAACAGCCAGCCAACGAGCCAGCCAACCAACAAGCCAGATAGCCAATCAGCCAACTAATCGGCCGAACAGCCAGCCAGCCAGCCAGCCAATCAACAAGCTAGATAATCAGTCATCTAGCCAGTGTACCAGTCAGCCACACAGACAGCCGGTCATCCAATCAATTAGCCAACCATACAGCCAGCCATCCGGCTAACCTGCCAGCCATCCAGCTAGCCAGCCAGCCACCCAATCAACAAGCCAGCCAGCCAGTCAGCCAGTGAACCAGTCAGCCGCCCACACAATCAGTCAACCAAAAAGCCAACCAATTAGCCAGTCAGCGAACCAACCAGCCAACCAACCAGCTAGCCAATCAGGAAGCAAGCCAGCTAGCCAACCAGCCAGCCAGCCAGTTAACCACCTGACTTGTCAACTACCTATCCAGCCAGTCAACCAGCTAGACAGCTAGTCACCTCTACAGTCAACCACTCATCAGCCAGCCAGCTGGCCAGTCAGCTAGCCAGTTAAACAGTTAGCCAGCCAGCCAGCAAGCCAACTAGTCATCCAGCCAGTCAGCCAGCCAACTAGTCATCTTGTCAGTCAGCCAGTCAGTGTCCAGACAGCCAGTCAGCCAGCTAGCTTGCCAGCCAACAAGTTAGCTAAACAGCAAGCCAGCCAGCCAGCCAATCAGCAAGCCAGATAGCCAGTCATCCACTCGCGAACCAGGCAGCCACCTAGGCAGCTGGTCAGCCAACCAATCACCAAGGCAGCTAGCCAGCTAGCTTACGAACTAGCAGACCAACCAGTCAACCAGCGAGACAGCCAGTCAGCCAGCTAGTAAGCCAGCCAATCAATAAGTAAGACAGCCAGTCATCCAGCTCGCGAACCAATCAGCCAGCCAGACAGCGGTCAGCCAATCACCCAATCAACAAGCCAGACAGCCTGTCAGCAAAGAAACCAGCCAGCTAGCCAACCAGCCAGCCAGCCAACTAGTTTGCCAAGTAGCTAACCAGCCAGTCAACCAACTAGACAGCCAGTCAACTAGCTAGCTAGCCAGCCAAACAGTCAGCCAAGCAGCTGGCCAGCCGGACAGACAGTCAACAAGCCAGATAGCCAGGCATCCAGCCAGCGAACCAGACAGCAACCCAGACAGCCAGCCAATCAGCCAACCAGTTGTTCAGCTAACCATCCAACCAGCTAGCCAAAAAGGCATACAGCCAGCTAGCTAGCCAAATTGTCAGCTAGTCAGCCAGTCTCTGGACTGCCAGTCAACCAGCTTACCAGCCAGCCAACCAGTCCGGAGGTCAGCGAAGCAGTCACTTTCCCAGCCAGACAGCCAGCCAGCCAACCAACCAGCAAACCAGCCAGTTTGTCAACCAGTCAATCAGTCAGCCAGCCAGCTTGCGAGTCATTCAGCTACCCAGCCAGTCAACCAGCTAGCCAGGCAACCACCCATAATGGAGGCCAGCTAGACATCCAAGCTGGCCAGCCAGTCAGCCAGCCAGTCCATCAGCCATCCAAGCAGCCAGTTGGTCAGCAAGTCAACCAGTCAGCCAGCCAAGCAGCCAGTTAGTGAGTGAGCCAGTCAACCAGCTAGCTAGGAAGCCAACTAGACAGCTAGCTAGCTAGCCAGCCAGTCAACCAACCAGTCAACCAATCAGCCAGTCAACTAACCAGCCAGCAAGCCAGTCATCTAGTCAGTCAGTGTCCAGAAAGCCACTCTGCTAGCTAATGCGCCAGCCAACCAATCAGTCAACCAGCCAGCTAGGCAGCCGATCAACAAGCCAGACAACAGTCAGCAAGACAGCGAACCACTCAGCCATCCAGACAACCAGTAAGCTAATAAGCTAACCAATCAATCAGTTAGTCGGTCAACGAACCAACCAGCCAACAAGCCAGCTAGCTAACGAGCTAGACAGCCAGTCAACCAGCTAGCTAGCCAACTACTTATCCAGCCAGTCAACTAGTAAGACATCCAATCGTTTTGGCAGTCACCAGCCGGCCAGCTAGTATGTCAGCCAGTCAGCCGGCTGACAAACCAGTCAGTCACTCAGTTAGCCAGTCAATCAGCCAGCCAGCCAGCCGGTCAGCCAGCTAGCTGGGTAGCTTCCTAACATGCAAATTAGCCAGCCAGTCAATTAGACAGTCATCCATCCAGCCAGCCAGTCAAACAGCCAGCCGGCCAGTCAAACAACCTACCAACCAACCAGTCAACCAGCAAGCTAGCCAGACACCGTATTATCTAGTCAACCAGGTAGCCAGGCAGACAGCTCAACAAATAATCAATCAGCCAATCAGCCAGACAGACCACCGGCTAGCCAGCAAGTCAACCAGCCAGCCAGCCAGTTTACCAACCAAACAACCAGCCAGCCATCCAGCTGGCCAGGTAGATAGCTAATCACTCGACCAGCCGTCCAGCCAGTCAATTAAACAGCCAACTAGCCAACCAGTCAACCAGCCAGCCAACCGTCCATGCAATCAACTAGCCAGCCAGTGAGCCAGCCAACCAGCCAGCTAGGCAGCCATCCAGCCTGCCAGCTAGCCAGCCATTTAACCAACCAACCAGCCAGCCAGCCAACCAGCCGGCCAACCAGCTAGCTAGTCGGCCAGTCAACGAGTTAGACAGTCAGCCAGCAAGACAACACATCAGTCTACAAACCAACCAACAAGCGAGCCAGCCAGCCAATTAGCCAGACAGCTAGCCAGCAGGTCAAGCCAGTCAGCCATCCAGAAGGCCAGCTAGACAGTTAGCCACTCATCCAGCCATCTAGCCAGTCAATTAAACAGTCAGCTAGCCAACCAGTCAACCAGCCAGCCAATCGTCCATCCAATCAACCAGCCAGTCAGGCAGCCAACAAACCGGCTAGCTAATCAATCAACCAAGCAGCCAGCTAGTCAGTCAGTCAACCAGCCACACACCCAGTCAGCAAGCCAGCCAATCAGTCAACAAACCAGCCAACCAGCGAACCAGCCAGCCAACTAGCCAGACAGCTAGCTAGCCAGTCAATCATCCAACCTGCCAGTCAGCCAGCCAGCTAGACAACATTAAGACTGCCAGCTGAACCGCCGGCCACCCAGTCAACAAAGCAGCCAGCCAGTCAATCAGCCAACCAGCCAGCTAGATAACAACAAGACTGCCAGCCAGACCGTCAGCCAGCTAGATAACAAGACTGCCAGCTAAACCGTCAGCCAGCTAGTCAACAAACCAGCCAGCCAGTCAACCAGCCAACCAGCCAGCTAGCTGACATGTCAACCAGTCAGACAGCCAGCTAGCCAGTCAACCAACAAGCCAATCATTTGACTAGCCTGCCAACCAACCAACCAACCAACCAGCTAGCCAGCCAGTCAACAAGCAAACCGACCAGCCAGCCACCTAGCTAACCAGCCAACCAAGCATCCAGCTGGCCAGCCAGTTAGACAGCCAGCTAGACAGCGAGCTAAGCAGCCACTCACCTAGGCAGCCAGCTAGCGAGCCAGCCAGTCAACCAAGCAGACAGCCAGCCAGCCAGCCTGCCAGCTATCCAGCCACTCAACCAGCTAACTAGCCAATCAAACAGACAGAAAGACAGACAGACAGACAGACAGAGAGACAGATAGACAGAGGCAGACAGCTAGCCAGCAAGTCAACCATGCAGCCAGCCAGCCAGCTAGTCAGTCAGTTGGCCAAGCAGCCAGCCATCCAGCCATTCAGCCAACCAGTCAGTCAGCCAACTTGACAGCCATTCAGCCTACCAGTTAGTCAGCTAGATAGCCAGTCAACCAACCAATCAACCAGCCAACCAGCCAGCTAACCAAGCATCCAGCAGGCCAGCTAGCTAGCCAGCCAGCAAGCCATCTAGTTAGCTAACCAGACAGTCAACCAGACAGTCAGACAGCCAGCCTGCTAGCTACTCAACCACTCAACCAGCCAGCCAGACAGCCAGCCAGCCAGAAAGACAGGCAGCAAACCATCCATTCATCCATCCATCCAGCCAGCAAGTCAACCAAGCAGCCAGACAGCTAGCTAGACAGCCAGTCAACCAAACAGCTAAACAGTAAGCCAACTTGACAGCCATTCAGCCTACCAGTTAGGCAGCCACCAAGCTATTCAACCAGCCAGTCAGCCAGCTAGCCAACCAGTCATCCGGCCAGCCAGCAACCTAAAAAGTCAGCTGGGTAGCCAGCCAAGCAGCCAGGCAGTCAGCTAACCAGCCAGTCAACTAAGCAGACAGATAGCCAAAATAATAGCCAATTAGTCAGACAGCTAATCACCTAGCCGGCCAGTCAATCAGGCAGCTAGTCAGACAGCCAGCTAACCAGCCTGTGAACAAGCCAGTAAGTCAGCCAGTCAGCCAACCAGCTAGCCAGCTATCCAGCCAGCCAACTAGACAGCCATTCAGCCTGCAAGCTAGCCAGCCGGTCAATCAGGCAGCCAGCCAGCTAGACCAGTCAGCTAACCAGTTAACCATCCAGTCAGCCAATCAGCCAGCCACTCAGCTAGACAACTAACCAGCCAGCCAGTTAGCCATTCGCTTAAAAAGCAGCTAGCCAGCCAGCCAGCCAGACTGCTAGCCACCTAGCAACCATCCAGCCAGCCAGCTACCTTGACTGCTAGCCAGCCACCTAGACTGCCAGCTAGCCAGCCAGACAACCATTAGTTAACCAACCTAGCCAGGCGGCCAGCTAGCCAGCTAGTCATCCAGCCATCCAGTCAACCAAAGCAGCCAACTGCTCTTCTCACCAGTCTGCTGCCTTCGCGTCTGAGGTCTGAACTCCTACGGTCATGCAACATACTTTCTCCATGACCCCTGCATGTTAGCGCCCCCCAGCATGGAGATACGACCAGCGATGACGGAGGTGCGACCTTTGAGCACGACGGTACGACCCTAGACCATGATGGTATGATGTGATGGTCAGGTTTTCTACATAAGCCTTAAGGGTCGGTGAAAGCTTTAAACAGTGCATCATACCCAGGCCTCGTACTGTTGTGTTCGTGTCCTACCTCCGTCTTAACCATCGTACTAGTGAGCACCTGATCGTACTAGTGTGCTCACCATCATACTAGTGTGCTCACCATCGTACTAGAGTGCTCACCATCGTACTAGTGTGCTCACCATCGTACTAGTGTGCTCACCATCGTACTAGTGTGCTCACCATCATACTAGTGTGCTCACCATCGTACTAGTGTGCTCACCATCGTACTAGTGTGCTCACCATCGTACTAGTGTGCTCACCATCGTACTAGTGTGCTCACCATCGTACTAGTGTGCATCTGGGTTACACCGTGGCACAGGTCCTACTCATGGGTTTCCACTTGTTCTCTCGTCACTCATTGAGAAGCCTAACTCTACCTTGGCCGGCTGACCCGACTCAGAAATGAAGACACTAGAGAAAATGTGAGTTAGTGGTGGTGGTAGTGTCGGTAATAGGGAGTAATGGTTGTGTTTGATAGGTGGTCACCACACCATCAGACTCACATCACCATTTCAACATACTCATGTCATCACATCAGATTCACGTCACCATGTAGACCAGCAGACTCACATTACCACAAGTAAACTCACGTCACCACACCAGCAGACTTGTGTCATCAGGCTAGAAGAGTCGCGTCACCACACCGGCGGACTCTCATCACCAGGTGTTTTTAAATGTAATTATGGTGGAGTCCAACATACCTATGGCCCCCAGTCCCCTGCATCACGGGGTGTTAAGAATCTCCGGGTTTCTGCCTGACTCTACTGCCAATGAGAGGGAGAGCTCTGGCAGTAGTAGTAGCGGCTCCTCCCACGACCTTTCCCTCACCTGTGAGACCTTCCTCTTTTTCTATTCACTATATCAACATTCGTGGTCTCTCTAGTAACCTCTCCTCAGTTGAACACCATGTGTCTTGTACCTCTCCTAATATCTTACTTCTCTCTGAGACACAGTTGTCTAATGATGTTCTCACTTGTCCCTAATCCATATCTAACTATAACCTCCACTCACGATTCCGGTTCAGAGGTCGTGTTTGTGCTTACTCCAACGTCAA
Source organism: Panulirus ornatus (assembly GCF_036320965.1). Classification (NCBI taxonomy): domain Eukaryota; kingdom Metazoa; phylum Arthropoda; class Malacostraca; order Decapoda; family Palinuridae; genus Panulirus; species Panulirus ornatus. The sequence continues at coordinate 77,795,719 of NC_092243.1, read as the reverse complement.
CACACCTGTTGCACGCCTCATGTACCTTGAGTCCCCAAACTTTGCTATTATGTGGCTCAAGGTCTGTCTCTCTACCACCACACTGTTGCTGTTTTACCTATTGTTCTTCTAGTTCTACGAATTATATATCCTTCTTCGCGCACCTAAACTCCTGCTGCGAGACTGTGACATCCTCTCAAGTAAGTCGAGATCCTCTGCCTCGGGGATTTCAGTGTTCACCATAGGGAATGACTGAATTCCTCCCATACGATGGTGGAAGCGCTCATGGTCTCCATTCTCAATGATATAAAGCAAATTATCTCCAACCCTACCCATATTCTTGACCCCTGTGACCACTCTCCTGATATTATGGATCTGTTTTTCACCTTTAATCTTTCGCGATATAGCTTCACAGTATTGCCCCCATTTGGTTCATCTGATCACACTTTCATGCTGTATCTATTCTAACTGCATGTCCCTCCCCAACCCACCTAGCAGCCCCTTCTAAGTGTAAATATTGACGGGAATAACTTACAAAAAATCTTTTCTGACTTTTCTCGGGTAAATTACTGTTTCTTATGTGGTAATGCTTCTGTCTCCGCCAAACGCATAGTAGATGCTATCGTCGTGAAAATGGAAGTATTTATCCTTTCTTCTTCTAAGCCGACTTCTTCATTTCCATGGTGCAACTGCTCCTGTTCTGAAGCCATTCAGGTAAGGGATCAGGCATATCGGGCTTGAGGGAACTCTCCTTTCACTGGTTCCCATTAAGTATTTATCACTGCCCGTAATCCTTACAAGTACGTTATCTGTGAGACAAAACGTTCTTTTATTCAATGGAAGTGCGATAACCTCACCTCGTCAACCACTGATAGGTCTCTCTGGTCTTTAGCTTGGAACATCTCTAACAACTTATGTCGCTCTACCTTTCCTTCACTTTTGCGTTCTGGCGGTACCATAGCTTTCTCTCCCGTAGACTAAGCGACTCTCTTTGGTTCCCGTTTCTTCTCTAACTCCACCTTGGACGACTCTAACATTTCTTCACCCCGTGATGCTCCTCTTACTAATCCTATTCCCCTCCTCGTAATCTCTTTTCGGACTGTCCGAAAAGCGCTTCTTTCTCTGGACACAAGTATGGCTGATAGTCCTGATGGCATCCATCCCCGTGTAATGAAAGAGTGTGCCTCTGAACTTGCACCTGTACTTGCTCGTCCGATCCGTTTCTGTTTAAAAACCAGAAATTTTCCTTCTTCTTAGAAGCAGGCGTTGGTACATCCCATCTCTGAGAAGGGTCACTGTTCTGACCCTTCTAACTATCGTTCGGTTGCTTTGACATCTATAACTGCCAAAGTCCTTGAACTCCTCCTCAACTCCCATCTCCTCAGACATCATGAATCTTACAGTTTTCTCTCTGATCACCGACATGGTCAGATTCACTGGTGATATTTTTTCCTTTCTTACCAATGTCTGGTCATCATCCCTGAGAGATTATGGGGAATTTTATTTCGTTGTCTTCTTTTGGCGTCCCTCCCTCACTTTGCGCCCTCATATCTAGCTTCCTCTCTGGCACATTTATCTCTGTGGTTGTTGATGGATCAGCCTTCCCCCTTTTCTGCATCAAGAGCGGTGTTCCTCAGGGTTCTTTCCTGCATTTTTTCCCTTTTTATCAATGAGTTTTTTCTTCTACGAATAACTAAATACACTAACGACGCAGCGCTACATTTCTCCACATCCTTCAATTCGGTTCCTTCTGCTCTTACTCAACCTGCATCTCGTCTCGACACAATTTCCTCAGTAAACTCAGACTTGGACAGGATATCTCAGTGGGGTAAACAAAAACTTGTTTAATGTCCATCTCTCTATAGAAATTTCCCCACAACTTTCATCTCTCCATTGATGGATCTGTAATTCCACCTCTTGACTCATTGTACATACTTAGTACTACTGTAATATCCACACCATCTTCGAAACTTCACATGACAGAAATAGCTAAGTCTGCTGCTTGGAAACTGGGTGTCCTATCTAGATGTCGAAATTTCTATTCTTCTGAACAGGTGCGCCGTTCATACAAAGAATTGATTCGATCTTCCTGCTCTCATATCTGGAGAGGTTTTAGCTGTAAGATCCGACTTTATCATAAACTCTCCCAGGCTAACATCAAAGCTTGACCCATTTGCACTACGCTGCAATGTTGGTTCACTTTCCCTCTTCTACACGGATCACTTTGCTTTTTGCTCCCGAGAGCTGGCTGCTTGTTAAGATAAAAGGCGAGTAGACTCACGTCACCACACCAGTAGACTCACGTCACCACACCAGTAGACTCACGTCACCACACCAGTAGACTCACGTCACCACACCAGTAGACTCACGTCACCACACCAGTAGACTCACGTCACCACACCAGTAGACTCACGTCACCACACCAGTAGACTCACGTCACCACACCAGTAGACTCACGTCACCACACCAGTAGACTCACGTCACCACACCAGTAGACTCACCAAGTCGGCAACAGTCGCGAGGTTGAAGTTTCATGATCACCTCATCCCCGAGAGTCAGGTGCATCATTATGCCCGCTCCAGTGTGTGTGTGTGTGTGTGTGTGTGTGTGTGTGTGTGTTGTAAGCATATAAGCCATATAACTGAAGATACATGCCAATTTTTTTTGTTTTATTTGGGACGCGCATAATAAAGGCTTTGGAGTGGCCGTAAATCAGTCAATTGACCAAGAAATCCATCTTGCTTATCATTATGAGAGAGAGAGAGAGAGAGAGAGAGAGAGAGAGAGAGAGAGAGAGAGAGAGAGAGAGAGAGAGAGACCCAAATACACCAAGAGATTCGTAAGCTTACATCTGGGGAAGCAGTTGCCAACAAAATCATATCTCACAAAAATTGCTCGGCAGCTCCGCCTGTTGTGGGGTCCCTTCGTTGTGGTGGAACTCGTACTGAACTTCCTTGTGAGCGACGTGAACAACCTGGCCAACAGGGGCGTGTACCGTCTGGTGCTGGAACACCATCAGTTGAGGGGAGGGAAAGTGTTTCCTCCATGATGATGACTATGAAACACAAGACATGAATAAAAGACATACAAACTCAGAGGAATGAATGAGACACATGCAAACTAGATATCAGCACTGGGATATTACTTATTTAGGCCAGTTCTCATTATACAAAGTAGATCAGATACAACCATTCTGGGAAGAGGTTTAGTCTAAAATTGTGTCGTATGTTAAACTTCATTATAATAATGATTATGTTATAGACAAATTGATAAAAAAATGGCACAAACAAAAACCATTATGATTAAAGAATGAAAATATTCTTAACAGTTTAAAGATACAATGTGTCATGTGATTATCATCACATGATATAAACAAGATAGTCACTATAAATAACCAAGACCTCAGAAGGTTATAGATATAAAGAAATGTAATATACAATGTCTCTCTCCCTTAATACTAAATGATGAAGTCTCTGTATGTATCACTATGGCAGATGATTTTGAAAAATAAAGTTCACAACGAATTACTTTTTCTTGCGGGAAAATTCAAACTGGGAAAGAAATTGTAATGGGGGGGGGGGGGGGGTTGTTGTGGACGTTGTTGTAGAAGTGTTGTTATAACCTGCAGGTGCTGGATGGGGGATGGAACTTAATGTTGATCCTGGCAATTGAAAAGTCTAAAGTCATCCAACTAACCAACCCTGAAGAGTTTGTGATTAAGGATGTGAGTTGTGTGTTGTAGAGTTATCACAACACTTGTGAGGCAGGACACCGTCTCTTGCTTGTTTCTAACATTTATGTCAGTTTTATGTTGCGGATTTTGTATAACGATTCTGTAGAACCTAATGGCGGCTACACAGGACTTCTTGGTATGGAAAAAATATTTACGACTGGAGATATTTACAGTAAATAATGTATTTCAGCTTCCATGAAAAGATAAAGACACACTCAAAATAATGTACATAAGCTTGTAAAGATTGGCCGACTTTATCATCAAATTCTGGGAAAATATCTGGTTAATACCACATTACTTTCAACATCCAACATCACTGAATTAGTTTAAAACTAATTGACGTTTGGCGGACATGGTACATAACATCTCTATAATTTGAGAGGTAGAGAATTTGTACAATTTAGCGCAGCACATCAGCGATAGATAAGTGTGTGAGTCAGCAGGTCTGTGTTACGCTAGATGCAGGACGAAGCCTAACACTGTAGAGCACATTGTTCCTGACCACTGTACACTGTGTACACTGCTCATCACCAGCTCACTCCTGCCACCTCCCGTCATCATCAAGCTTCATCATCTAAACACACCTGCTGTACAGAACTCCAGCCGCCATGTGCATTACTGAGCTACAATATGACCTAATTTTTCCAAGTTGGCTCACGCTTAAGTTGGCTGACTTACCATAAGAAGTCAGAGACGGCGCCTTCTGCTCTCGACGCTTACCTCTTTTTCAAAGCCCTACCCCAGCCCCACCCCAGCCCCACCCCAGCCCCACCCCAGCCCCACCTCAGCCCCACCCCAGCCCCACCCCAGCCCCATCCCAGCCTCACCTCAGCCCCACACCAGCCCCACCCCAGCCTCACCTCAGCCCCACACCAGCCCCACCCCAGCCTCACACCAGCCCCACCCCAGCCTCACACCAGCCCCACCTCAGCCCCACCCCAGCCCCACCTCAGCCCCACCCCAGCCCCACCCCAGCCCCACACCAGCCCCACATCAGCCCCACATCAGCCCCACCCCAGCCCCACACCAGCCCCACCCCAGCCTCACACCAGCCCCACCCCAGGCTGTCACGGGTCAGCCACTCAGAGTCTGGCCCGACACTCCGCCTCGAACCTCCTGGAACACGAGTCCTCTGTGCTCCACCTGCTGTAAATGGGAAAAAAAAAAGATAGCCAGTGGAAGATTGTTCTTTACATCCTCGACCCACGACACAAAACATGACGAAATCATTTTCAAAACAGCTATGATTCAAGTATGTCTGTCTGACGTCCAGGTACACATCCACCTCTGTCTGCGTCTTAATATATATGAAATATCTTTGACACACCTTTCATGAAGAATTGTAATATAACCTGTGGTATGACTCCCAAATGATGAGCAATGTACGTAGAGAGCGGAGATGGGCGATTTACGCAGAGAGAGCGGTGACGGGCGATGTACGCAGTGATCGAGCATTAGAGGGAATATCCTCACTTGGCCACCTTCTCTGTTCCTGTTTTTGGAAAAGTAAAAAACGGGAAAGGAGGATTTCCAGCCCCGGCTCCCTGCCTCGTGAGTCGCCTTCTACGTTACGCAGGGAATATGTGGGAAGTAGTCTTCCTGCCCTATCCCCAGGGATAATATATATATCCTTCCACCTCCAGTTTGGTCTCCCACTTCTCGTTCCCTCCTACTCTGACACATAGATCCTCTTTGTCAATCTTTCCTCACTCATTCTCTCCATGTGACCAAACCATTTCAACAAATCCTCTTCCGCTCTCTCAGCCACACCACTCTTTTTATTACTACACACCTCTCTTACCCATATATATATATATATATATATATATATATATATATATATATATATATATATATATATATATATATATCCCTTTTAGAAAGGTTGAGAGAGAGAGCAGAAGAGGGTGTTTTAAAATGGTATGGTCACATGGAGAGAATGAGTGAGGAAAGATTGACAAAGAGGATCTATGTGTCAGAGTAGGAGGGAACGAGAAGTGGGAGACCAAACTGGAGGTGGAAGGATGGAGTGAAAAAGATTTTGAGCAATCGGGGCCTGAACATACAGGAGGGTGAAACGTGCAAGGAAGAGAGTGAATTAGAACGATGTGGTATACCAGGGTCGACGTGCTGTCAATGGATTGAACCAGGGCATGTAAAGCGTCTGGGGTAAACCATAGAAAGTTTTGTGGGGCCTGGATGTGGAAAGGGAGTGTGGTTTTGGTGCATTACATATGACAGCTGGAGACTGAGTGTGAACGAATGTGGCCTTTGTTGTCTTTTCCTAGCGCTACCTCGCGCACATGCGGGGCGAGGGTGTTGTCATTTCATGTGTGGCGGGGTGGCGACGGGAATGAACATAGGCAGCAAGTATGAATTATGTACATGTGTATATATGTATATGTCTGGGTATGTATGTAAATGTATACGTTGAAATATATAGGTATGTATATGTGCCTGTGTGGACGTGTATGTATATGCATGTGTATGTGGGTGGATTGGGCCATTCTTTCGTCTGTTTCCTTGCGCTACCTCGCTAACGCGGGAGACAGCGACAAAGTATGATAATGATAATAATAATAATAATAATAATAATAATAATAATAATAATAATAATGATAATAAATATGCATATGTAGAAGGCCCACGACGCTTCCACAGGAAACGCTGCCAAACCCAAAACCAACCAACCTACTGGTTAATCAGCTGAGTGAGTGACTAGCCAGCAGCAGCAGCAGTCTGACAGACCACTACAATGACAACGCGGACAACCCGCCCCAACTCTTTCACCTTGACCAGTCCTGCGCCCGAACCCAGACCCGCTTCCCGCACAGGGCCGACCCTCAGAGCTGTCAATGGAGTGAACCAGTGCATGTAAAACATCTGCGGTAAATCATGGAAAGGTGTTTGGGGCCTGGATGTGGATAGGGAGCAGTGGTTTCGGTGCATTACGCATGACAACTAGACAATGAATGTGGACGAATGTGGCCTTTTTGTTTGTTTTCCTAGAGCCGGGAATGGAATGAAGGCAAGCAAGTATGAATATGAACATGTGTATATATGAATATGTCTGTGTATATGTATGTATATGTGTATATGTTGATATGTATATGTATGTGTATGTATATGTACGAGTATGGGCGTTTATGTATACATATGTGAATATGAGTGGATGGGCCGTTCTTCGTCTGTTTCCTGGCGCTACCTCGCTGTTGCGGGAAGAGGTAGTGAAAGCTTTGCGAAAGATGAAAGCTGGCAAATCGGCGGGTTTGGATGGTATTGCAGTGGAATTTATTAAAAAAGGGGGTGACTGTGCTGTTAATTGGTAGGTAAATTTATTTTCTGTATATATGGTTCATGGTGAAGTGCCTGAGGATTGGCGGAATGTATGTATAGTGCCACTGTACAAAGGCAAAGGGGAAAAAGGTGAGTGTTCAAACTACAGAGGTATATGTTTGTTGAGTATTCCTGGGAAATTATGTGGGAGAGTATTGATTGAAGGTGAAAGCATGCACAGAGCATCAGACTGAGGAAGAGCAGTGTGGTTTCAGAAGTGGTAGAGGATGCGTGGATCAGGCGTTTGCTTTGAAGAATGTGTTTGAGAAATACTTAGAAAAACAGATGGATTTATATGAAGCATTTATGGATCTGGAGAAGGCATGTAATAAGGTAGATAGAGATGCTTTGTGAAAGGTCTTAATAACATATGGTATGGAAGGTAAGTTGCTAGAAGCAGTGAAATGTTTTTAGCAAGGATGTAAGGCATATGTACGAGTAGGAAGAGAGGAGAGTGTTTGGTTCACAGTTAATGTCGGTCAGCGGCAGGGGTGTGTGATGTTCCCTTGGTTGTTTAATTTTACGGATGGGGTGGTTAGGGAGGTAAATGCAAGAGTTTTGGAGATAGGGGCGAGTATGCAGGCTGTTGTGGATGAGAAGGCCTGGGAAGTGAGATGTTTTTCGCCGATGATACAGCGCTGGTAGCTGATTCGTATGAAAAACTGCAGAAGTTGGTGACTGAGTTTGGACAAGTGTATGAAAGGAGAAAGTTGAGAGTAAATGTGAATAAGAGCAGGGTTATTAGGTTCGTAGGGTTGAGCGACAAGTCAGTTGGAAGGCAAGTTTGAATGGAGAAAAACTGGAGGAAGTGAAAGTGTTTTAGATATCTGGGAGTGGATTTGGCAGCGGATGGAACCATGGAAGCGGAAGTGAATCGTAGGGTGGGGGAGGGGGCGAAAATTCTGGGAGCCTTGAAGAATGTGTGGAAGTAGAGAACATTATCTCGGAAAGCAGAAATGGGTATGTTTGAAGGAATGGTGGTTCCAACAATGTTGTATGGTTGCGAGGCATGGGCTATAGATAGGGATGTATGGAGGAGGGTGGATATGTTGGCGGTGAAGTGTCTGAAGACAATGTGTCGTGTGAGGTGGTTTGATCGAGTAACTAATGAAAGGGTAAGAGAGATGTGTGGAGACAAAAAGAGTATGGTTGAGAGAGCAGAAGAGCGTGTGTTGAAATGATTTGGACATATTGAGAGAATGAGCGAGGAAAGATTGACAAAGAAGATATATGTGTTAGAGGTGGACGGAACAAGGAGAAGCGGGAGACCAAATTGGAGGTGGAAGAATGGAGTGAAAAAGATTTTGAGCGATCGGATCCTGAACATATAGGAAGGTGAGAGGCGTGCAAGGAATAGAGTCAATTGGAACGATGCGGTATACCGGGGTCGACGTGCTGTTAAAGGACTGAACCAGGGCATGTGAAGCCTCTGGGATAAACCAAGGAAAGGTCCGTGGGGCCTGCGTGTGGATAGGGAGTTGTAGTTTCGGTGCAGCTTTGATATTCTATCATTAGAATTATTTCTATGGATGTGAGTGTTGAGTGTTGGTGACGATCCTGTGGCTAAGCACAGACGAAGCTGAAGTTTGTCATCATGAAAGTTGTGTGTATGACTCAAGCACACAGAGGAAGTGTTAATGTCAGGTGGATTAACCGTGGATACACACACACACACACACACACACACACACACACACACACACACACCTGCCATTCCTTCATACACCAAAATCATCATAAACAATGGCAGTTAGGGTGACAACTTTTCCCTCCATACGGCCCCGCACACACTGCAAGCGAACATGGCTAAACGCACAGACACACACACGCACATACACTCCTTGAAGCTCAGGTCATTGACCGAGTCGACTGCTGAGCCCCGCACACCCGCCTGCCTGGTGCTTCTAGGTCGAGAACTGGGGCGGGGTGGAGCGGGACGGGGCGGGGCGGGGCAGGGGAGGGAGGGGACAGAATAGAGGTGGGATGTGTGTGTGTGTGTGTGTGTGTGTGTGTGTGTGTGGGAGATGTGAATGGTGTGCATGACGCATGATGTGTAGGAATGACGCATAAACAATATTACGTACAGGTGAAAGTAGGGAGGGTATAGACGCAGTACAGGGAGGGAGAGTGGGGAGGGTGGAGGCATAGAACAGGGAGGGACAGTCACCAGGAGACCTGATGGAGGACAATAATAATGTTCGTATGTTGTTACCCAGAGTGACGGGATGGTACAGGAGGGGCACCTCCTCCACCCAGCATGGTGGGAAATTATTCCTGTATGGAGTAGGTACAAGGTGGAGGGATAGTGGAGGTGGTAGGTGCTAGTGGGAGGGATAGTGGAGGTGGTAGGTGCTAGTGGGAGGGATAGTGGAGGTGGTAGGTACTAGTGGGAGGGATAGTGGAGGGAATGATTAATAGATGGAAGAATGGTGGAGGCAGTTGGTACTAGAGGGAGTGAGGGGGAAGGTTGTGGGAGGGAGAGAAGTAGGTACAGGTGGGAAGAGAGAGGGAGAAAAGATGATAATAAGAGGAAGGTTAGGTAGCTAGCAGTCACCTGGTTTCCTGCTAGTCATCAGTAATCCTGTATAATATCTGTGATTCTTCTGTTAATAGTTTTCTGTCGTAGTACTGTTAGCGAAGGGGAGGTTATCGTAGTACTGCTAGTGAAGGGGAGGTTATCGTAGTACTGCTAGTGAAGGGGAGGTTATCCTAGTACTGCTAGTGAAGGGGAGGTTATCGTAGTACTGCTAGTGAAGGGGAGGTTATCGTAGTACTGCTAGTGAAGGGGAGGTTATCGTAGTACTGCTAGTGAAGGGGAGGTTATCGTAGTACTGCTAGTGAAGGGGAGGTTATCAGTCGTTTACATATTCATTATTTTATTTATTTGTGTTAATTATTCCCATCTCTACTGTGTCTCGGTCCCCCCCCCCCCTACCCAGGTAATAACCAACGCTCGTTACTCATCTTTAAAACAATTGGTTATCGGTAAATATCTGATAACGGAAGATCACCAGAAATACTTTATTACGTTTGAAAGATAAGGTAAAAAGGTCTGGTGAAAGTGCGTGTTGCAACAGTTGGTGTGATCATGGTGGACGACGCTGTGGACCTGGCCACTTCATATAATGACTCGTATGCATCATGTCAATACGTCATCATCATCATCACCATCACCATCATTATCATCACCATCAAGATTATCATCACCATCATCATCACCATCATTATCATGATCACCATCATTATCATGATCACCATCATTATCATCACCATCATCATCATCATCATCATTATCATCACCATCATCATCATCACCATCATCATCATCACCATTATCACCATCATTATCATCATCATTATCATCACCATCATCATCATCACCATCATCATCATCACCATCATCATCATCGCCATCATCATCATCACCATCATTATCATCACCATCATTATCATCGCCATCATCATCATCACCATCATCATCATCACCATCATTATCATCGCCATCATCATCATCACCATCATTATCATCACCATCATTATCATCGCCATCATCATCATCACCATCATTATCATCGCCATCATCATCATCACCATCATTATCATCGCCATCATCATCATCACCATCATCATCATCACCATCATTATCATCGCCATCATCATCATCACCATCATTATCATCACCATCATCATCGCCATCATCACCATCACCATCATCACCATCATTATCATCACCATCATCATCATTATCATCACCATCATTATCATCGCCATCATCATCATCACCATCATTATCATCACCATCATCATCATCATCGCCATCATCATCGCCATCACCATCATCATCATCACCATCATTATCATCACCATCATCATCATCATCGCCATCATCATCATCATCATCATCGCCATCATCATCATCACCATCATTATCATCACCATCATCGCCATCATCATCATCATCATCATCATCATCATCATCGCCATCATCATCATCATCAAGATAATCATCATCATCGCCATCATCATCAAGATAATCATCATCATCATCGCCATCATCATCATCACTATCATTATCATCACCATCATCATCAAGATAATCATCACCATCATCATCATCATCAAGATAATCATCATCATCATCATCATCAAGATAATCATCATCATCATCATCACCATCATCACCATCATTATCATCACCATCATCACCATCATCACCATCATCACCATCATTATCATCACCATCATCATCAAGAAAATCATCACCATCATCATCATCATCACCATCACCATCAACACGAGTCATGGAGTCATGATCTTCATGACCCACATAATACCGGAAGTCGCCATGCGAAAATATTCTATGAATATCAAAATATTTCACTCTAAATAGAACAAATCCTCATTCAAGGTTTATTCATCATATTCAAATATCCAAGAGATATTCAGATTTTCTATTATCGAATGGTGTATCCTGAACACCCATTTTCTTCATGTATTTCACATTATCAAAATACCATTCTAATTCTAATGCACTGTATCCCTCTGATTCTAATGCATTGTATCTAATTCTAATGCACTGTATCTCTTTAATTTGGTTCTTAGTTCATATCCATTAATTAGAAGAAAACATTTACAAATATCTGAATTTTTCTCGATATATTTCGTATTTGTTGTTCACTTCACCCAGAACCTGTGCGTTGCCTCAGCCCTCCATGCTCACTATCGGAGAATGATGCTCACCATACCATCACTATCACCAGGTAGAAACAGTCACTATACGTACACATTAACATGACCACTATACACACGCTCTATCACCATCCACATCATCAACCTACTCTCACTATTACCGCTCATGATATCACCCTACTCTCACTATCACCCCACACGCTATTAACCTACTCTCACTATCATCACTCTCAACCAAATCAGTTCTCACCACAAGCTCACCATCATTTCCCAGGGCACCAGCAGCAGATCACTTTGATTAAATAGAACATATTTGATAAGTTCAGGAGTGTAAATCATGCCGGAGTTCGTATGTATGTATGTATGTTGATATATGTATGTATATATGTATGTTTATATATGTATGTATGTTGATATATGTATATATGTATGTTGATATATGTATGTATGTATATATGTTGATGTATATATGTATGTTGATGCTTCATCATCTGCATGACTGTGTGTCTTCTGTGTGATGCACCTCTGCCAGAGTGATATACACAACAAAAAGTGAAATATTCAGTAAATATCAACATTTCTCCTTGAGGTTACATGATGTACAACAGGAGTAACATGATGTTAGCGTCATAATTCATTGTACAACGATGTTGGTGTCATAATTCAGGATAAAGATAAGTAACATATTTGTTAAGAAAACGTATAAAGATAGATATATGTAAAAAAAAATGTACGTTGGTTGGCTGGTTATACACACACACACACACACACACACACACACACACCATTTATTGTCACAAAAGATTAATGCGGTAACTGGAAGGTAAAATCATGCAACCTAAATTGGAGAGATATGGAAAGATGAACGAAGAATTTCTAAAAGTTAAAAAGAAAATATAAGGAGATAGATCCGCTGTTCACTTATTTTTTGCTTTAAATTCGAACCACAGCAGTATGTGTGTGTGTGTGTGTGTGTGTGTGTGTGTGTGTGTGTGTGTGTGTGTGTGTGTGTGTGTTGACTTTCATATTGTCATACACACATCACAAAGGATTTTCGCAGATCTCGGACATACAAACTATAACTTAACAGATCAAGAAATCAGTAAACAGTTGATAACTATATGAGGCGGCCACATGATAACCCGGCGAGGTGCACTACACTCTCACACAACAAACCCGCCATCATACAGTCATGCATCACAGTCAAGCATCAGTCATGCATCACAGTCATGCATCACAGTCAAGCATCAGTCATGCATCACAGTCATGCATCACAGTCATACACCGTAGTCATGCATCACAGTCATGCATCACAGTCATGCATCACAGTCATACACCGTAGTCATGCATCACAGTCATGCATCACAGTCATACACCGTAGTCATGCATCACAGTCATGCATCACAGTCATGCATCACAGTCATACACCATAGTCATGCATCACAGTCATGCATCACAGTCATGCATAAGTCATGCATCACAGTCATGCATCACAGTCATGCATCATAGTCATGCATCACAGTCATGCATCACAGTCATGCATAAGTCATGCATCATAGTCATACACCATAGTCATGCATCATAGTCATGCATAAGTCATGCATCACAGTCATGCATCACAGTCATGCATCACAGTCATACACCGTAGTCATGCATCACAGTCATGCATCACAGTCATACACCATAGTCATGCATCACAGTCATGCATCACAGTCATGCATCACAGTCATACACCATAGTCATGCATCACAGTCATGCATCACAGTCATACACCGTAGTCATGCATCACAGTCATGCATCACAGTCATGCATCACAGTCATACACCGTAGTCATGCATCACAGTCATGCATCACAGTCATGCATCACAGTCATACACCGTAGTCATGCATCACAGTCATGCATCACAGTCATGCATCACAGTCATACACCATAGTCATGCATCACAGTCATGCATCACAGTCATGCATCACAGTCATGCATCACAGTCATGCATCACAGTCATACACCATAGTCATGCATCATAGTCATACACCATAGTCATGCATCATAGTCATGCATCATAGTCATACACCATAGTCATGCATCATAGTCATGCATCACAGTCATGCATAAGTCATGCATCACAGTCATGCATCACAGTCATGCATCACAGTCATACACCGTAGTCATGCATCATAGTCATGCATCACAGTCATGCATAAGTCATGCATCACAGTCATGCATCACAGTCATGCATAAGTCATGCATCACAGTCATGCATCACAGTCATACACCATAGTCATGCATCACAGTCATGCATCACAGTCATACACCGTAGTCATGCATCACAGTCATGCATCACAGTCATGCATCACAGTCATGCATCATAGTCATGCATCACAGTCATACACCATAGTCATGCATCACAGTCATGCATCACAGTCATGCATCACAGTCATGCATCACAGTCATGCATCATAGTCATGCATCACAGTCATGCATAAGTCATGCATCACAGTCATGCATCATAGTCATGCATCACAGTCATGCATCACAGTCATGCATCACAGTCATACACCATAGTCATGCATCATAGTCATGCATCACAGTCATGCATAAGTCATGCATCACAGTCATGCATCACAGTCATACACCATAGTCATGCATCACAGTCATACACCATAGTCATGCATCACAGTCATGCATCACAGTCATACACCATAGTCATGCATCATAGTCATGCATCACAGTCATGCATAAGTCATGCATCACAGTCATGCATCACAGTCATGCATCACAGTCATACACCGTAGTCATGCATTACAGTCATGCATCACAGTCATGCATCACAGTCATACACCGTAGTCATGCATCACAGTCATGCATCATAGTCATGCATCACAGTCATGCATCATAGTCAAGCATCATAGTCATACATCACAGTCATGCATCACAGTCATGCATCACAGTCATGCATCATAGTCATGCATCACAGTCATGCATCACAGTCATGCATCATAGTCATGCATCATAGTCATACATCACAGTCATGCATCACAGTCATGCATCACAGTCATGCATCATAGTCATGCATCACAGTCATGCATCATAGTCATGCATCATAGTCATACATCACAGTCATGCATCACAGTCATACACCGTAGTCATGCATTACAGTCATACAACAACTTAAAGGTGAAAATCCTCAGTAATAACTGTGTGAACTTTTATTTCATGCAAACTTGAGATGATATTTTCTCTTTTTTGATCATTTCCAATGATCGTCCGGCCAAGATGACCTCCAGCAACATCTCAGAATATTTAGATGATAGATACAATAATATTCATTTACCTGTATCAGTCTGTTTTTATTGAATTTGATAAGATTGTACATAAAAGACTGCTTATTTCAATTTAATGGAGAATATCATAATCAGAAATTTTATTAATGCAATGGGTAACCCACTTTCACCTGAATTAAGTAATTTTTTCACGAAACTCTGAAGCAAAGTTACTAAAGTATATCTTACCCTCTAATGCAGTTTGGTTTAGGTATGTAGATGACGCTCTTTGTGTTTGGCCAACATATGAAATTTACAAACATTTTTCCCTTTACTGAACAAATTAGTACCTTCCATCAACTTTAGTGTAGAAAATGAAAATATTGGTAGGTTACCATCTTTAGACTGCATGATTTTTAGGGATGGAAACATATTTAAGTTTAGCATATACAGAAAACCTACCAATGTATGCTCATATATCAATATTACTCAGCTCAACATGACAGAGTTAAATCATCATTCCAGTCTATGTTCCTAAGGGCATTACGTACGTCCAGAGTTTATTGATGATGAGTTTGAGACGATATATTCTATTGGATCCAAGTTAAAGTATCCTAGATCCTTCATTGATAAATCACTAAGTTGGAAAAAAAAAAATCACTCTATAGAGTTAAACCCAAACCTCCCCTTGACACCAATAACCTTTTAGTTCTCCCTTTTAGTAATAATTCTACATTACTTCCCATGTCGCTTAAATCCTTTAATGTAAATGTTGCCTTCAGCAACAATAATACTGTAATGAATATCCTAATCAGGAAAATCACCAGAGAGTTCTGCTAACTGTGTTTATAGAATACCATTTAAAGATTGTGATGTTTTATGTTGGGCAGACTGGTAAGGATCTTTCTGTTAGACTTAAGCAACATAAATATAGTATAAGAACAAGAATCAAATTCCTTGTTTAATCATGTTTGATTATGATTATTGTATTGAGTGGTGTAATGCCATTTCAGTTACTATACTCTTGTAACCACGAGAAATATCATTGAGTCTTCCATTATAAAATACACAAAAATTGTAACATTAATATTAGTGAAAGTCTATACAAATTGGATAGCTCTATTGTTGATAAAATTTGTAAACTTCCCTTTCTTGTCCACTAATAGATTTTATGATTCGCATATTGCCAGACTTGAACGCACCCGACCTCCATTCGGATAGTCACTTGTTTACCAAATGGCGTCCTAGCTACGTCTCTTCGATGTATATCAACTGACTGTTATATTTCTTTCTTGTATCTCCCCTGATGATGTGATTATTACACAAAAGTGCACTTGGGAACTTGTGTTTCATTTCCCCGTGGATTACAATGAATTTTCTTGATCACACTCTCAATTGTTTTTTCTTCCAAGTTTCCAAAAGGGGAACAGAGAAGGGGGCCAAGAGGGGATATTCCTCTATGGCTCAGTCCTCTGTTCTTAACGCTATCTTGCTAATGCGGGAAATGGCGAATAGTTTGAAAAACATATATATATATATATATATATATATATATATATATATATATATATATATATATATATATATATCATAAATGGTAGCAGGCCAAGATACAACGTTCATCCACAGTGCAACACGTTCGTGCAACAGGCGAGCCACTGCCTGTGTTTACATGGCCTCAAAGTGTTGCCTCCCTCACGGGACAGCCCCCCGTCCTCACCTGCTGGGGCGTCATGTCCCCGCTAACCTGCCCTTCCTTCCCTCACCTTGATGACTGGATGGTTTGGTCCGCCTCCTTCAGCACGACGTGTCGGTACGACAGTAAGGAAAACGGTAACGCATTAATGCAGGTACGACGGAGGTATGACTTTTGACCTGACCCTTTCGAACCAAATAATGATCTCAACTCTCTCCCTCCCGTACTGTATCGTATATATAGATATTTACACACACACACACACACACACACACACACACACACATACACCATAGTCATGCATCATAGTCATGCATCAAGTCATGCATAAGTCATGCATCACAGTCATGCATCACAGTCATGCATCACAGTCATACACCGTAGTCATGCATCACAGTCATGCATCACAGTCATACACCATAGTCATGCATCACAGTCATGCATCACAGTCATGCATCACAGTCATACACCATAGTCATGCATCACAGTCATGCATCACAGTCATACACCGTAGTCATGCATCACAGTCATGCATCACAGTCATGCATCACAGTCATACACCGTAGTCATGCATCACAGTCATGCATCACAGTCATGCATCACAGTCATACACCGTAGTCATGCATCACAGTCATGCATCACAGTCATGCATCACAGTCATACACCATAGTCATGCATCACAGTCATGCATCACAGTCATGCATCACAGTCATGCATCACAGTCATGCATCACAGTCATACACCATAGTCATGCATCATAGTCATACACCATAGTCATGCATCATAGTCATGCATCATAGTCATACACCATAGTCATGCATCATAGTCATGCATCACAGTCATGCATAAGTCATGCATCACAGTCATGCATCACAGTCATGCATCACAGTCATACACCGTAGTCATGCATCATAGTCATGCATCACAGTCATGCATAAGTCATGCATCACAGTCATGCATCACAGTCATGCATAAGTCATGCATCACAGTCATGCATCACAGTCATACACCATAGTCATGCATCACAGTCATGCATCACAGTCATACACCGTAGTCATGCATCACAGTCATGCATCACAGTCATGCATCACAGTCATGCATCATAGTCATGCATCACAGTCATACACCATAGTCATGCATCACAGTCATGCATCACAGTCATGCATCACAGTCATGCATCACAGTCATGCATCATAGTCATGCATCACAGTCATGCATAAGTCATGCATCACAGTCATGCATCATAGTCATGCATCACAGTCATGCATCACAGTCATGCATCACAGTCATACACCATAGTCATGCATCATAGTCATGCATCATAGTCATGCATAAGTCATGCATCACAGTCATGCATCACAGTCATACACCATAGTCATGCATCACAGTCATACACCATAGTCATGCATCACAGTCATGCATCACAGTCATGCATCACAGTCATACACCATAGTCATGCATCATAGTCATGCATCACAGTCATGCATCACAGTCATGCATCACAGTCATGCATCACAGTCATACACCGTAGTCATGCATTACAGTCATGCATCACAGTCATGCATCACAGTCATACAC
The DNA here is from genome assembly GCF_036320965.1 of Panulirus ornatus. Classification (NCBI taxonomy): domain Eukaryota; kingdom Metazoa; phylum Arthropoda; class Malacostraca; order Decapoda; family Palinuridae; genus Panulirus; species Panulirus ornatus. The sequence continues at coordinate 77,777,447 of NC_092243.1, read as the reverse complement.
CGTAGTCATGCATCACAGTCATGCATCATAGTCATGCATCACAGTCATGCATCACAGTCATGCATCATAGTCATGCATCATAGTCATACATCACAGTCATGCATCACAGTCATGCATCACAGTCATGCATCACAGTCATGCATCACAGTCATGCATCATAGTCATGCATCATAGTCATACATCACAGTCATGCATCACAGTCATGCATCACAGTCATGCATCACAGTCATGCATCATAGTCATGCATCATAGTCATACATCACAGTCATGCATCACAGTCATACACCGTAGTCATGCATTACAGTCATACAACAACTTAAAGGTGAAAATCCTCAGTAATAACTGTGTGAACTTTTATTTCATGCAAACTTGAGATGATATTTTCTCTTTTTTGATCATTTCCAATGATCGTCCGGCCAAGATGACCTCCAGCAACATCTCAGAATATTTAGATGATAGATACAATAATATTCATTTACCTGTATCAGTCTGTTTTTATTGAATTTGATAAGATTGTACATAAAAGACTGCTTATTTCAATTTAATGGAGAATATCATAATCAGAAATTTTATTAATGCAATGGGTAACCCACTTTCACCTGAATTAAGTAATTTTTTCACGAAACTCTGAAGCAAAGTTACTAAAGTATATCTTACCCTCTAATGCAGTTTGGTTTAGGTATGTAGATGACGCTCTTTGTGTTTGGCCAACATATGAAATTTACAAACATTTTTCCCTTTACTGAACAAATTAGTACCTTCCATCAACTTTAGTGTAGAAAATGAAAATATTGGTAGGTTACCATCTTTAGACTGCATGATTTTTAGGGATGGAAACATATTTAAGTTTAGCATATACAGAAAACCTACCAATGTATGCTCATATATCAATATTACTCAGCTCAACATGACAGAGTTAAATCATCATTCCAGTCTATGTTCCTAAGGGCATTACGTACGTCCAGAGTTTATTGATGATGAGTTTGAGACGATATATTCTATTGGATCCAAGTTAAAGTATCCTAGATCCTTCATTGATAAATCACTAAGTTGGAAAAAAAAAAATCACTCTATAGAGTTAAACCCAAACCTCCCCTTGACACCAATAACCTTTTAGTTCTCCCTTTTAGTAATAATTCTACATTACTTCCCATGTCGCTTAAATCCTTTAATGTAAATGTTGCCTTCAGCAACAATAATACTGTAATGAATATCCTAATCAGGAAAATCACCAGAGAGTTCTGCTAACTGTGTTTATAGAATACCATTTAAAGATTGTGATGTTTTATGTTGGGCAGACTGGTAAGGATCTTTCTGTTAGACTTAAGCAACATAAATATAGTATAAGAACAAGAATCAAATTCCTTGTTTAATCATGTTTGATTATGATTATTGTATTGAGTGGTGTAATGCCATTTCAGTTACTATACTCTTGTAACCACGAGAAATATCATTGAGTCTTCCATTATAAAATACACAAAAATTGTAACATTAATATTAGTGAAAGTCTATACAAATTGGATAGCTCTATTGTTGATAAAATTTGTAAACTTCCCTTTCTTGTCCACTAATAGATTTTATGATTCGCATATTGCCAGACTTGAACGCACCCGACCTCCATTCGGATAGTCACTTGTTTACCAAATGGCGTCCTAGCTACGTCTCTTCGATGTATATCAACTGACTGTTATATTTCTTTCTTGTATCTCCCCTGATGATGTGATTATTACACAAAAGTGCACTTGGGAACTTGTGTTTCATTTCCCCGTGGATTACAATGAATTTTCTTGATCACACTCTCAATTGTTTTTTCTTCCAAGTTTCCAAAAGGGGAACAGAGAAGGGGGCCAAGAGGGGATATTCCTCTATGGCTCAGTCCTCTGTTCTTAACGCTATCTTGCTAATGCGGGAAATGGCGAATAGTTTGAAAAACATATATATATATATATATATATATATATATATATATATATATATATATATATATATATATATCATAAATGGTAGCAGGCCAAGATACAACGTTCATCCACAGTGCAACACGTTCGTGCAACAGGCGAGCCACTGCCTGTGTTTACATGGCCTCAAAGTGTTGCCTCCCTCACGGGACAGCCCCCCGTCCTCACCTGCTGGGGCGTCATGTCCCCGCTAACCTGCCCTTCCTTCCCTCACCTTGATGACTGGATGGTTTGGTCCGCCTCCTTCAGCACGACGTGTCGGTACGACAGTAAGGAAAACGGTAACGCATTAATGCAGGTACGACGGAGGTATGACTTTTGACCTGACCCTTTCGAACCAAATAATGATCTCAACTCTCTCCCTCCCGTACTGTATCGTATATATAGATATTTACACACACACACACACACACACACACACACACACACACACACACACACACACACTTCCCTCAACACTTGTACAGGAAACCTGTTCCTATATTGTTACATCAGTTACTAAGGTCATATTACAGTATCTTATCTTGATAAGTTTCATCTTCGCTACACGATTGTGTTCTACATTCAGGGTAAGGTAGGTCAGGTCTGGCCAACCAGTTAAGGTCAGGTAAAATCACCTAAATTATCTTAGTCAAGACAGCCTATTCATGTTCACTGGGTCAAGTCAGGTTAGACAGGCAGAGCAACAGTGCCACCCCAGCAGCGCCACCACAGCACTGTCATTCCAGCAGTGTCATCCACAACAGTGTCACCCAAAGCAATGCCGCCAACAACAGTGACACCCACATCAGTCCTATTCACAACTTTGCCAATCATAACTGCCGCCCATAATGATGCCACCCACAATAAAGCCACCCGCAACACTTCCCCACTCATAGTACTGCCACCCAAAACAATCCCTCTGACAAGAGCACCATACATAACAGTACCACCCAACATAGTGCCACCCACAACAGTGCCACCCACAACAGTGCCACCCACAACAGTGCCACCAGCAACAGTGCCACCAGCAACAGTGCCACCCATTATAGTGACGCCTAATAACCAGCTTCCTAGAATCAGTCCATTTCTTATTTACTGTTGACATAACAGAGCGTTTAAGACCTCATCATTATGAGGGTATGTGTGACACAAGTAGCCTCAGATATAACCTTGATCTATGCTTGACCTATCGTCTCCTGGGTTTAAGTGGACATTCAAAACAATTTTTATACAGCCACACCGGAGGGAACAGCAGCACGCGATCTCGATACCAAGGTCAAAGTTCAGTGGCGTTGTTACATTAAGGTCAGTGATCTACTTAAGTAATATTCAGGTGGAAGGAAAAGGTCAAAGGTTCCGTGACGTTTTAAGGTCGACGAATCTTGATAAACATTATAAACAATGAAAAAAGAATAAATGACTGACGATTGGCTGATTAGTATATTTTGCCCCAATATATGACACGCATGTTGCCAGACTTGAACGTACCCGACCTCCTCTTGCTTACCAAATGACGTCTTAGCTATGTCTCTTTGTTGTATATCAACTGACTGTTATATCTTTGTCTTGTATCTCCCCTGATGATGTGATCATTACACAAAAGTGCACGTGGGAACATATCGTGTTTCATTTCCTGCGGTAAGAAAGGAAAGTATTTCTTTTCATACATATTCGCCATTTCCCGCGTCAGCGAGGTAGCGTCAAGAACAGAGGACTGAGCCTAAGAGGGGAAAATCCTCAATTGGCCCCCTTCTGTATATATATATATATATATATATATATATATATATATATATATATATATATATATATATATATATATATATATATATGATAAAGTTGATAGAGATGCTCTATGGAAGGTATTAAGAATATATGGTGTTAGAGGCAAGTTGTTAGAAGCAGTGAAAAGTTTTTATTGAAAAGTTTTTATCGAGGATGTAAGGCATGTGTACGTGTAGGAAGAGAGGAAAGTGATTGGTTCTCAGTGAAGGCCTCAGTTTGCGGCAGGGGTGTGTGATGTCTCCATGGTTGTTTAATTTGTGTATGGATGGGGTTGTTAGGGAGGTGAATGCAAGAGTTTTGGAAAGAGGGGCAAGTATGAAGTCTGTTGGGGATGAGAGAGCTTGGGAAGTGAGTCAGTTGTTGTTCGCTGATGATACAGCGCTGGTGGCTGATTCATGTGAGAAACTGCAGAAGCTAGTGACTGAGTTTGGTAAAGTGTGTGAAAGAAGAAAGTTGAGAGTAAATGTGAATAAGAGTAAGGTTATTAGGTACAGTAGGGTTGAGGGTCAAGTAAATTGGGAGGTACTTTTGAATGGAGACAAACTGGAGGAAGTGAAGTGTTTTAGAAATCTGGGAGTGGATTTGGCAGCTGATGAAACCATGGAAGCGGAAGTGAATCGTAGGGTGGGTGAGGGGGCGAAAATTCTGGGAGCCTTGAAGAATGTGTGGAAGTCGAGAACATTATCTCGGAAAGCAAAAATGGGTATGTTTGAAGGAATAGTGGGTCCAACAATGTTGTATGGTTGCGAGGCGTGGGCTATGGATTGAGTTGTGCGCAGGAGGGTGGATGTGCTGGAAACGAGATGTTTGAGGACAATATGTGGTGTGAGGTTGTTTGATCGAGTAAGTAATAATAGGGTAAGAGAGATGTGTGGTAATAAAAAGAGTGTGGTTGAGAGAGCAGAAGAGGGTGTTTTGAAATGTTTTGGTCACATGGAGAGAATGAGTGAGGAAAGATTGACGAAGAGGATATATGTGTCAGAGGTGGAGGGAACGAGGAGAAGTGGGAGACCAAATTGGAGGTGGAAAGATGGAGTGAAAAAGATTTTGAGTGATCGGGGCCTGAACATGCAGGAGGGTGAAAGGCGTGCAAGGAATAGAGTGAATTGGAACGATATGGTATACCGGGGTCGACGTGCTGTCAATGGATTGAACCAGGGCATGTGAAGCGTCTGGGGTAAACCATGGAAAGTTGTGTGGGGCCTGGATGTGGAAAGGGAGCTGTGGTTTCCGTGCATTATTACATGACAGCTAGAGAATGAGTGTGAACGAATGTGGCCTTTGTTGTCTTTTCCTAGCGCTACCTCGCACACATGAGGGGGGGGGGGGAGCGGGTTGTTATTCCATTCGTGGCGGGGTGGCGATGGGAATGAATAAAGGCAGACAGTATGAATTATGTACATGGGTATATATGTCTATCCCTGGGGATAGGGGAGAAAGAATACTTCCCACGTATTGCCTGCGTGTCGTAGAAAGCGACTAATGGGAAGGGAGCGGGGGGCTGGAAATCCTCCTCTCTCGTTCTTTTTTTTTTTAATTTTCCAGTGGAACAGAGAAGGGGGCCGGATGAGGATGTTTCCTCAGAGGCCCAGTCCTCTGTTCTTAACTCTACCTCGCTGACGCGGGAAATGGCGAATAGTATGAAAGAAAGAAAGTGTATATATATGCATACATTGAGATGTATAGGTATGTATATGAGTTGTGCGTGGACGTGTATGTATATACATGTGTATGTGGGTGGGTTGGGCCATTCTTTCGTCTGTTTCCTTGCGCTACCTCGCTAACGCGGGAGACAGCGACAAAGCAAAAGAAAAAAAAAGAAAAAAAAAATTATATATATATATATATACATATATATATATATATATATATGTATATATATATATATTTTTTTTTTCAAACTATTCGCCATTTCCCGCATCAGCAAGGTAGCGTTAAGAACAGAGGACTGGGCCTCTGAGGGAACATCCTCACCTGGCCCCCTTCTCTGTTCCTTTTCTTGGAAAATTAAAAAAAAAAAAAAAACAAGAGGGGAGGATTTCCAGCCCCCGCTCCCTCCCCTTTTAGTCGCCTTCTACGACACGCAGGGAATACGTGGGAAGTATTCTTTCTCCCCTATCCCCAGGGATAATATATATATATATATATTTTTTTTTTGTCGCTGTCTCCCGCGTTTGCGAGGTAGCGCAAGGAAACAGACGAAAGAAATGGCCCAACCCACCCCCATACACATGTATATACATACGTCCACACACGCAAATATACATACCTACACAGCTTTCCATGGTTTACCCCAGACACTTCACATGCCCTCATTCAATCCACTGACAGCACGTCAACCCCGGTATACCACATCGATCCAATTCACTCTATTCCTTGCCCTCCTTTCACCCTCCTGCATGTTCAGGCCCCGATCACACAAAATCTTTTTCACTCCATCTTTCCACCTCCAATTTGGTCTCCCACTTCTCCTCGTTCCCTCCACCTCCGACACATATATCCTCTTGGTCAATCTTTCCTCACTCATTCTCTCCATGTGCCCAAACCATTTCAAAACACCCTCTTCTGCTCTCTCAACCACGCTCTTTTTATTTCCACACATCTCTCTTACCCTTACATTACTTACTCGATCAAACAACCTCACACCACACGTTGTCCTCAAACATCTCATTTCCAGAACATCCACCCTCCTGCGCACAACTCTATCCATAGCCCACGCCTCGCAACCATACAACATTGTTGGAACCACTATTCCTTCAAACATACCCATTTTTGCTTTTCGAGATAATGTTCTCGACTTCCACACATTCTTCAAGGCTCCCAGGATTTTCGCCCCCTCCCCCACGATATGATTCACTTCCGCTTTCATGGTTCCATCCGCTGCCAGATCCACTCCCAGATATCTAAAACACTTTACTTCCTCCAGTTTTTCTCCATTCAAACTAACCTCCCAATTGACTTGACCCTCAACCCTACTGTACCTAATAACCTTGCTCTTATTCACATTTACTCTTAACTTTCTTCTTTCACACACTTTACCAAACTCAGTCACCAGCTTCTGCAGTTTCTCACATGAATCAGCCACCAGCGATGTATCATCAGCGAACAAAAACTGACTCACTTCCCAAGCTCTCTCATCCACAACAGACTTCATACTTGCCCCTCTTTCCAAAACTCTTGCATTCACCTCCCTAACAACCCCTTCCATAAACAAATTAAACAACCATGGAGACATCACGCTGAGAACCAATCACTTTCCTCTCTTCCTACACGTACACATGCCTTACATCCTCGATAAAAACTTTTCACTGCTTCTAACAACTTGCCTCCCACACCGTATATTCTTAATACCTTCCACAGAGCATCTCTATCAACTCTATCATATGCCTTCTCCAGATCCGTAAATGCTACATACAAATCCATTTGCTTTTCAAAGTATTTCTCACATACATTCTTCAAAGCAATATATATATATATATATATATATATATATATATATATATATATATATATATATATATATATATCCCTGAGGAAAGGAAGGAAAGGATTCTATCTCCGAATTCTCCTCGTGTCGTAGAAGGCGACTAAAGGGGCGGGAGCATTTGGTTGCAAACTCCACTTCTTGTATTTCAGTTTCTTAAAGAGGAAACAGGAGTCAAGTGGGTAGTGCTCATCCTCCTCGAAGGGTGTCTAAATTGTATGGACGTAACCAAGATGAGAAAAAAGGAGAGATAGGTGGCATGTTTCAGGAAAGAAACCTGGATGTTCTAGCTCTGAGTGAAACAAAGCTCAAGGATGAGGGGAAAGAGTGGTTTAGAAGCGTCTTAGTAATAAAGTCAGGGTTTGGTAAGAGGACGAGAGCTAAGGAAGATGTAGCTCTTCTCCTGAAGCAGGAGTTGTGGGAGTGCGTGATAGATTGCAAGAAAGTAAATTCCAGATTTCTATGGGTAAAACTGGGAGTGAATCGAGAAAGATGGGTGATTATTAGTGCTTATGCACTTGGTCATGAGAAGAAAGAATGGAAATTGTAAACAGCTTGTGGAGTTGTGTGCTGAAAAAGACTAGTGATTTGGAATATTTGGTTTAAAAAGAAGGATATAGGCAAGTATACCTATATGAGTAGGGGATATGGTCAACGGGCTTTATTTGGTTACATATTAATTGATAGGCTTGTAAAAGAGAAACTTTTCGATGTAAATGTGCTGAGATGGGCAATTTGTGAGATGTCTGATCACTATTTTGTGGAGGCGAAGATGGAGATTTGTAAAGGTTTTCGAAAAAGAGGAAGCAATGTCGAGGAGAAGAGAGTGGTGAGAATAAGTGAGATTGGAAAAGAGAGTGGTGAGAATAAGTGAGATTGGAAAAGAGAGTTGTGTAAAGATATACCATGAGAATGGCAAAGGTGAAAGTAAATGAAGCCAGGCGAGTAGGTGAGGCATTGGGTATACAGAGAAGCAGCGTTGGCATGTGCAAGAGATGCGTGTGGCATGCGAAAGGTGGGAGATGGGCAGATTAGAAAAGGTAATGAGTGGTGGGATGAAGTAAAGTTGCTAATGAAAGAGAGAGCGGAGGCGTTTAGGCGGTACTTATATGGAAGGAGTATTAACGATTGGGAGGTGTATAAGAGAAAGCGGCAGGAGGTCAAGAGGAATTGGGAATGGGTTGAAAAAGAGGGTAAATGAATGTTAGGGTGAACGAGTATCAAAAAAACTTTAGGGGAAAAAAAGATGTTTTGGAACGCTAAATAATGTGAGAAAGATAAAGGAACAAACGGGAACATATATTCTTAAGACCTTCCACAAAGCATCTCTATCAACTCTATCATATGCCTTCTCCAGATCCATAAATGCTACATACAAATTCATCTGTTTTTCCAAGTATTTCTCACACACGTTCTTCAAAGCAAACACCTGATCCACACAACCTCTATCACTTCTGAAACCACACTGCTCTTCCCCAATCTGATGTTCTGTACGTGCCTTCACCCTCTCAATCAATACCCTCCCATATAATTTACCAGGAATACTCAACAACTTATGCCTTTGTAGTTTGAACACTCACCTTTATTCACTATGCTTTTATACAATGGCACTATGCATGCATTCCGCCAATTCTCAGGCACTTCACCATGATCCATAAACACACACAGACACACACACATATATATATATATATATATATATATATATATATATATATATATATATATATATATATATATATATATATATATATATATTTATCATACAAACCTCCAAGAGCTAAGATAGAACCCGGGACCCTTGTGCCACAGGCGGGAATGCTATGGGCCTGGCACAGGGGTCCCGGGTTCGATCCTGGCTGTTGGAGGTTTGTATGTTTTATGAAGGTGCGCGTTCCTATGCACTTTCCATGGTTTACCCCAGACGCTTCACATACCCTGGTTCAATCCATATATAGCGGGAAGATGAAGAACGAGGACATAACCAACAGTGACAAGATCAACAATAAGATGATATTCATTACTAACCGAAATTTATTAATAGATTAACATTAATGAACCTAATTGAATTAGTATTACGGCACTATATGAATATCCTGGGACCTACTCTTACGAAGTCTTTATAACAACTGCCAGTGTGATTAAGGCCTTCAGTAAGAAATAATCACCTGCAGACCTTCAAGCGCTCAGCATAATTGTCAGACGCAAAACACTCTCACTGTATGTATGTATGGTCTGTATGTATTGTTAGTATTTACTCCACTATGAATAAAGTAAGATAATTTTCCAGCCACACATGATGTGTAAGGTTTTACAACTGAGGAGTACACAAGTTTACATAATATAAACAAGTCTTCATAATATTATCTTGAAAGTTATTCTTAGCGAAGGAAATACTGTCAATTTCCACTAGCAATCATATTGTTCTTTTAGAACAAGTTTTGTGCGAGAGACGAAGAGCAAGGCGATGACTAAGAAGGTAAGTACCTACTTGTGGCTGACTGACCAGGACGACAGGTTACAATGAACAACAACCAGGGCCGGCTAGCGCGTAGTGCTCACCGTATGTCTGGTTTGATGAATGATACTGTTTCTCTCTGCTTGCTAGCATGGTGTTCATAATCAATCCTTGATCCATCTGGAGGTGTTTTCACCCATATATCAAGTTTTCTTTTGAATGTGTGGGTACTTGTTGCTGGCATATTTGTCTTATTTCTCCTGGTAGTACGATGAAAAAGCTGTCGTTCATCCTGGACTCTGGTAACTGTTTGATGGGAATCGTTACTCAGAATTACTGTATTACCTGGTAACTAACATAGTTCACTCTGGCTGGCTTTGATAATCATCTTTTCCATTTCAGTACGTTTTCTGCTTGCCACTAAGCTTGGATTGTCATGTATCTTTCGTTTGATATTTCCAAACTGAGATAGATAGATAGATAGATAGATAGATAGATAGAGAGAGAGAGAGAGAGAGAGAGAGAGAGAGAGAGAGAGAGAGAGAGAGAGAGAATATGTATGCATGTATGCAATTATCTATTTGTACGGAGGGAGCTGTGCACTGTATTATCATTTACTACCTTTTGAACTGTTTTATGTTGTCAACATCAGGTATGTTATCACCATCAGGTATGTTGTCAACGCCTGGTATGTTGTCAATATCAGGTATGTTGTTAACATCTGGTATGTTGTCAACGCCTGGTATGTTGTCAATATCAGGTATGTTGTTAACATCTGGTATGTTGTCAACGCCTGGTATGTTGTCAATATCAGGTATGTTGTTAACATCTGGTATGTTGTCAACGCCTGGTATGTTGTCAATATCAGGTATGTTGTTAACATCTGGTATGTTGTCAACGCCTGGTATGTTGTCAATATCAGGTATGTTGTCAACGCCTGGTATGTTGTCAATATCAGGTATGTTATCACCATCAGGTATGTTGTCAACGCCTGGTATGTTGTCAATATCAGGTATGTTGTTAACATCTGGTATGTTGTCAACGCCTGGTATGTTGTCAATATCAGGTATGTTGTTAACATCTGGTATGTTGTCAACGCCTGGTATGTTGTCAATATCAAGTATGTTGTTAACATCTGGTATGTTGTCAACGCCTGGTATGTTGTCAACGCCTGGTATGTTGTCAATATCAAGCATGTTGTTAACATCTGGTATGTTGTCCTCCACCTGTCGTGTGCCACAAAGCTGCTTCTTTACGTCTTTCCTGACACTCTTCTTGTTTACCGTCAGGTTGTGGCTCCTTGTTGCTCTCTCACGAAATCATTTAAGGGCCGTAATATTGTTCCTGTGCGTGATCACTCTCATGCATTTCACAGTCAGGTTTCTTAACCTATCATGCGTTCTCAGGTTTACAAGTAGGTTCGTTCCATCAAATGACTAACCTCTCTTACAAAACGTATGTAGATAATCCCAACATTTATGATCGAAAGCAAATTTCTCTCAAGCGAAGTATGTGATATCCAAATATATTCTACTTTAAAATCTATGATTACGAGCGGATGTTACTACGACGTAGCCCACTGAGCATGAGGACGGCACGACCCTGGAGCACGACCCATGGGTATGATGGGGTAGCTCTTGACCTGACCCTCAAGGATCAAGTCAAGCGGCACGACTCGAGGGTCGTTCCGTCAGCCTTAAGGTCAATCTTTTATCCCCCACGCCACAACAACCACCAGTGGGTAAGGATTTTTAAAGGAAATATCCAGGTGAATCGTCTTATTTTACCATTAGCAAACAACAAATAGGAAATCAAAAATATGTCATTAAACAACGTTTTGGACGGAGCTTCGCGTCACACTTGCGTTGTCATTGTATAAACTCACTGGGCACAACACGCCCTGACTGTTCTTCATTTTCTTACAACTGTCATTATCAGGAACTCCCGCCCGGAGCAGAGTCAGGCAGAGGAAAAGTGTGAACAACTTTCACTGTGTGAGGAGAGGTCATGGAACCCTTCCTATGGCGCACGGTAGGACGCACTCGACATGCCATCGACGTCACGGCCCGTCAGGGAGGCCACACTGGTGGGGGTCCCGCGTTCGGTGATCATGTATTTTACTCATAGTAAGGTCCACTGTGGCCAATCAAAAGTCAGCTATAATTTTTTTCAAATGAATGATACTATCACAGCTGAAGTGTCCGTCGCTAATAGCTTAACATCATCATGTAGTCAAACAAGTTTAGTAAAACAGGAATAGTAAACTAGGTCAAGTGATTATGCGTCGTTTCGTCTGTCTACAACTGTTCGAGGGAAACATTCATTGAGAAACTGAGCCGGTGTGTCTCTCCGCCCCACGCTGAAGCTCCCGTGGCGGGAACTATGCCCTGATCTCCACGTCTGGACCTTCCGCACAAAAAACAACACCGGCCATTTTATTCGCGCCAAGGTCCCCAGGCTAAATATACCCGCCACGCGCCGCACCCGCTTCACTCACCCACACACAACGTAACCAGCCACACAAACCTGTAATCCATTCCACTCACCGCGCTACTTAGTAAAGTTTTCTGCTTAAAACATTAAGATTATTCTAACTGTGACTTAAAGTTTATTGTCCAACATTTGTAAAGCTCGGCGGTGGTAGAAAATGGATCTTTTGTTTGAGTGAACGTTTTGGCGGGACCAACGTTGGTATTCCTGGCCGCCGTGCCGTACGGTCGGCCTTGGCCAGCCTAGCTGATGGGGGAAGAGGGAGGGGTTGTTGCAGGGGAGGGGATGTGGCAGGGGGTGAGGGATTCAGTGGGGGTAGGGGGTAGGGAGAGCAGTGGTTCCTCCATAGCCTCGAAGCCCAGATACAGACACCAGTCAGCCAACGCCTCACACTGCTGAACATATTCAAGCCTAAGTTACCTGCTTCAACAAACTGATCATGAATTAAACAAATTTGCAGAAATATATCACTAATCAACACACCCAATGTCAGCCTTAGTCTTGTCGAATACGCATATATATATATATATATATATATAGAAGAGAAGGGGGCCAGGTGAGGATGTTCCCTCAGAGGCCCAGTCCTCTGTTCTTAACGCTACCTTGCTGATGCGGGAAATGGCGAATAGTTTGAAAAAAAAAAATTATATATATATATTTTTTTTTTCTTCCAAAAGAAGGAACAGAGAAGAGGGCCAGGTGAGGATATTCCCTCAAAGACCCAGTCCTCTGTTCTTAACGCTACCTCGCTATCGCGGGAAATGGCGAATAGTATGAAAGAAAAGAAAGATATATATATATATATATATATATATATATATATATATATATATATATATATATATATATATATATATATATATATATATATATTAGGGTGGCTAGTGTGAGGTCATACGTCCAGCAGGAGACTGAACAACAGGGAGGAGAGTAGACAAAGGAGGAGGAGGATGGTCATGTTACCGGTGGAAGATTTTACGTCTGACGACGATACACTTCGTAGGCGCGACCGTCCGACCTGACACTGTGTACATACACTGAGGAATGTCTGGTGTTGACGGTGTATCATCTTTCTCCATAATGTTACGAGACCAACACAAGAACATGATTACAGTAAGGCAAGAATCAAGATGGTTCAGGAAGCAGCGAAACATCTGATCATTACCATCAGAGGAGTTGAACTACCTGTAAACAGAGACATGAATCACACACACAGAGTGGCGCATGTCATGCAGGAGGAGAGTCACACAGAAGGGTGTCCAGCAATACGGAGGTGCAGTATACATGACCCAAGATATATGTGTATCAACATAAACGGTAACGTCCCAGAACATACGAGATGTCACGTTAAGATGGTTCATAGTGGCACACCGACGGAGCAAGTGCTCGTGATGTGTTGTACATGAAAGACAGAACCTGTGTACTTGTCGCGACACTCATATGAAGTGTGTGCACAAGCAGTGTGAGCACTGCTTGTGTACACACTTCACTCTATTTCCTAAGATAAAGGTAAAGATATACATACTTTACAAAAATAAACTCATAACTAATAGGGAAAGTACTGAGGAAGGAAACAGAGATAGTGCAGGAAGTATGAAACCTCCTCAGGTACAGCAGAAGGTCATAGGTCATACATGTGTCCACTATGAAGAGTGATGAGCTGATGGATGACTGGGTTTGAGACCAGTTTAATGACGTCAACAACTACCTCAAACAAGTAAAGTTGCAACAGATAACGTAACCTGAAACTAGGCAAAATTCTCGCTAAACAAGATGTCAAGTACATGTATAGCCCAAGAGGAGAGGATGAGTGAAATAAGTTGACTGATGAAATGTGAAAGTGAAAACGTAATGAAGTTTACAACTTGTATGATAGTCAGGAGGTTCAGATGGGCCCCACCAGTGTAGTACTGCCTCCCCGCACAGTACAAGAGATGGGCCCCACCAGTGTAGTACTGCCTCCCCGCACAGTACAAGAGATGGGCCCCACCAATGTAGTACTGCCTCCCCGCACAGTACAAGAGATGGGCCCCACCAATGTAGTACTGCCTCCCCGCACAGTACAAGAGATGGGCCCCACCAGTGTAGTACTGCCTCCCCGCACAGTACAAGAGATGGGCCCCACCAATGTAGTACTGCCTCCCCGCACAGTACAAGAGATGGGCCCCACCAATGTAGTACTGCCTCCCCGCACAGTACAAGAGATGGGCTCCACCAGTGTGTAAGTAATAACCCTTGCCAGTACATGTGGAAGGCCTCATCTACATCCTCTATATTCCGTGTAGATGTGACTTTGAAAACAGTGAAATTCACATCAAGAAAAACGTGAAAACCTATTCGTTGTAGAAATGGACAATTATGGTATGACTTTATAAGATTGCAGGAAACATGTATTTGTGGTTTATGTACACTGGCCAATATTTGTCATCACTTCAAGAATCACAATTTGTTGTTGGCGATCTTTATCTGGACATCATGGTTAATACTTACTGTCTGATCATATAAACCTTGATGGTGAGGTGTAACCTCATACTGCGTTAATGACCCTACTCTCATGGAACCATCTTGAAAGTTGTGATCCTGCGCTACATTATGCTGGATAATCCGATAACTGAAACAATGTTGTATTCTTTGTTTACCACAACTGAGTTACCCTGGTGTAAAAATGGGTTTGATTCATCCCTGGTGACCACCATTCATGGGATCATCATGAATCTTGAATTATTCTTGTTCAACACCAAGCTTGGAATATCCTCATCCTGTGACAGTGTTCACGTATCTCTACTGAACTTCAGTTTCGTCATAATCATATCCATCAACACTATTTTTCCGGTTGTTTTTGTGGACTGTGACTGGGTAGTGCCACATAACGATGATGACGTCACAGCGCTTGTCGAAATCAACTTTCCATTTACGCCCAACACAGACGAGCGGCCTGGGCCCGGGACCAGCCGGGACCAGTGAGGAATTTATACGAGACTCAGATTGCCAGGCTGACATCTGACTGTGTGAGGAGAGCAAGTAACTGAAGGTCATCACACCAGTGTCAACCCTCGCTCCACTGGAGGATGTATATTGTTAGGTTATGTAGACTCCATTATGTATACTCCAAGATCATGCATAAGAGATCATGTGTACTCTTTGATTATGTATGATATATCTCGTATACTCGAAGACCATGTGTAATTCTATATGCTATATAATGTATACTTTTTAATGATTACTGCTTCTAGATATCCTATATCCTTCTAGATAATAAAAAATTCTAGATTATGTATAATCGCTGTCTATGTATACTTTTAGATCATGCATATCCCTAGACTATATGTACTTGATCAAGTACTATGCTAGCTACCGCACAGTCCAGCAAATGTTTAGCTAAAGCTCAGACAAATTTCCTTGCATGGATTCTAAGTCTACAACTTTCAGACATTACACCTGAACCTCTCAGGACTCGGTATCATTCACCTTTATTTTTTCTTAAGATTCATAATTCTGACACAGTTTGTAAACACAGTAGCAACTGGTGTTATCATGACACTGGCATTAAGGATACAAACAGCTCTTGGATTGGGATCAAACATCTGTTGATGTTTGGAAAGTCTCTTTGTCTGGTTTGTGAACTTCACTGGTTCGAACCTTATCTAATGAATCTCGTAGTTTATTCGAATCTTACAAATCTTTTCGAGTTATGAATATTCATTCTGTTTCATCGGAGAATATAATTCAGAAGGAGAAAGTATGATACATGATTCACAGAACTTGAGCGACCTGACAGAGGCTGATATAGATACCAACATTTCCTTTTATCTGTGTGAACGTTAAGGCTTTGAATGATGACACTGTTCGCTTCGGGACATCGCTTTGTTTCCCCGGGAAGTGAACGACCCCATCCCTTTCCTCCAAGCCATGTGTCTGGGTCGTATATTCTTTAAGTTTCTAATAAGGTGGTTAGAGGATAGGAAGATGAGGCGGGACAAGGAAAAGGATAGTTTGATATGGATGAGAAGACTGAAGTGTGTAAGATGTGTTTGTAACTATTTTGATGCATCTTGGCGCCTCATTCATATAAATCAGCACACTGGGGGTTGCATGTATTTATATCTTTGGGTTTTTGAAGAAAATCGACTTAGGTAAACATTGTTCACTTGTGTACATTAATGGACGACTGGAGCCTCCCTGAGTGTTCTAAAACTTCGAGGGAACCAAGGATGTTCCATGTTTGTACTGTTGACCAGATCACAGATTTGTCTGTAGTTTGTATCATTGTTGTCCTCGAGTTTCTCGTTGTTTTCAATGTTGGGTATTTTTCATTTGTGACGAATCGTAGAGCCTTATGTTGTATCCTCTGTAACTTCAACATAGTGATCTAGAGTCGAGGAACGCTGGTGTCGGTGGGTACGTTCGTGCTGGGGTTATCATGTCCTTGACTAGGTATAATTTCTCGTTCTCTGGAAGGTGCCACAATGTGTACAGATTGGTGAAGGAGGCTTTACCATCAACCTCTTGATGTTAGTGTGTGAGCCAGGATTCTGCAGCTCTTCTGCCACATCATGTTACCTTCTGTGGTTATCTCGATGAGTTTGATTCTTCTTGGCGCCACTATAGTAAATTTGTTTGTTGTATCTTCTAGTCGTTATTTCGTGTGGTAGCTGTGACTGTAGCTGTTCCACACTAGTTTCTGGGTTGCGTCGTCGACAGCGATGATGTCCCTGATTATGGCACTAAACGGCGGGGGACGTCAGCCGTGCCAGTCTTGAATAAGCCTTGGTTGCAGGAGACTGCGCTGAGGGGAGACCCCTCTTAATGGAGGGAATCTGAGTGACGTCACACAGTTGATGATGATTTGTGTGATGTTTTGGTTTAGAGAGTTACACAATGATCTCTCAGAAATGTCACAACACCTTATTGTTAACAAGATACCTGAAATTCTAAGTTTGTATCCACTTTTTTCATCTAATCAGTAAAACTTTCCATATAAAACTATGTGATGTATGTGATGAAACATCTGCTATGAGCTGTAACAGCCTATGTAATATCAACCCACTTGGGAGTGACTATGACCCTTTATGACCACCTTAATTCCCTTGCGCTGCCGCTCACAGGATGCGCATGGGGTGCACGATAAATTTCCCAGTGTCACTGGCACAAATCAATCAGGTATGGCTCGTTCTAGTAGTTTGTATTGTAGACCGGTAGTCCACACCTTATCAAAGGCTTTCCTTATGTCCCTACAACTGTACAATCTATTCCCTGTCCTCCGGATGTAGCAATTTTTCCCTCCACAATCTCAAGTGTTGAGGAGGCGACTTGTAGTGTTGAGGAGGCGACTTGTAGTGTGGGTAGTGTTCTCCCGGTCTGTGTCGGGCCAGGGGAAGGTAATCGTTGTTCTGGCCACTTTAACCCGCACACTCGGCTGTCCTGAGTGTAGCACTGGAGGTACACATGAGGTAGACCTGCCAGACGTAACAGGTTGAATTTCCTCTAACTTAGTTTGCCTGGGACACAGTTCTTGGTTTTCTGAATGGCTTTACCAAGTTCTGGCAACACAATTATCATTGAGAGACAGTTGTTATGGGACAGTTGGGCTGTGGTCTGTGGTGTGGTCTGTGTGTTGTGGTCTGTCTGGTGCAAGTCAGACAGTCTGTTATTTCTTGTTCATGTTCTTGGTTGTAGTTTCTGTTTTCCTCAGGCATTATCCGGATCAGCTTTCCATGTGTTCCTAAATTCATCATCAACGTTGACATAATTTTGATATCAGTCAGCGTCTGGCTCCTTGGTAATCAGGCAACACTTGAGTTCGGAGACCATGTGTGCTTCAGTGAGAGTTGATCAGCGCTTCGTCTGGTTCTTAAGGTGAACATGATGTCGGGTGGGGTTCAGAGGAGAGCTATGCTCTGTTATTCAGGCCTGTCGTTAAGAGCTACTGATTACCATATCGTATATTCCTTGTTTGCTCTACGCTCTGTACGGACCCTGGATGTGCTGGTCTAAACTCTCTATTAAGATTATTGCCCTAAATCATTGGGTGATGAGGGACGGAGTTAATCTCCACGAGCCAAAATCGTAATCATTGACAATAAAACAAATGTAGAAATTACACAGTAAACATGTTTATTAAGTGCGTAAAATAGTGTATCGGGTATGGGAATAGCGCGTAAAAATATATCACAATTGTACATGCGCGATTCACTTGTTTTTCATTATTATTCTTAGATAATGAGCGTATATGTTTGTAAATGTTCAACACTTATTTGAGCAATCACAGTCATTGTAATGAAGCAAGGGTGAGCAAAGACAGTTGGTTACTTATGGGTGAAATCATCGACTAATGTTCAGTGACAGTTGACCGACAGGTGACGGTTGATGGCTACGCTCAGTATGGGGCCCTGCAGCTGGAAGGAGCATATCGTCCGAAAACATTTCGATGGCATTACTTAACAGTTTAATAGTCATAATCATAATTTCTTTCTCGTACAACTATCCTCTCTTCGTACATTTTCACATTAACACATTTCTGTCTTATAACTGAATATCAGACGTTGTCGATTATGTAGTTTCTGCATCTTTTGTTCAATCTGTTCCCAGACCAGATTTTGAACAAATCGACGTATGGGATATCAGTCGTCGATTCTTAACGAGAGACCCGAGTAAACAGCCTAGTCCAGCAGCTCTACTGTGTACGACGGTAAGAAAAGGTGGAACATAACTTGATTACTTCAAGAATGTATCTTGTATTGTAAGGCTCAAAAATGGACAGTATTATCTCGTGGATTCATGGTTACAAGTCCATGAATACGACTGTTCTCCATGATGACAAGTGAGGCCAGGTGTTCACGAGTGAACTGTGGCCAGTTCACCTGAGCCTGGCTGGTCCCAACAACCCACATCATCTCAAGTGACCGCAGAAAAATTCTTGTTTCTTGACGCTTGCAAGTGTGATGATGTCGCCTTCCCTGACCAAACCCTGCAGTCAGTCGTTCATGTCTCACAAACGTTCCTATCCCTGCTATGTTGTGTGCCACACTGCTGGTCACGTTCTGTCCTTCCCACAATGCAGCAGCATAGTCACCCACACGACCCAGCCAGCCATGACCTACCATCACATGACCTACCATCACATGACCTACCATCACATCATCTGGCTAAACAAACCTTTCTCTCACGCCACCCACAGTAGTAATATATAATAACTTTATTAACTAGACTACGTTTATTTTTTTCACGAGTGAACTTACTGCGTGAGACAGTATGACCCAGTCATGGTGGTGGTGGTGGGGGGGTGTTAGTGTGAGTCATGGTGGTGGGGGGGTGTTAGTGTGAGTCATGGTGGTGGGGGGGTGTTAGTGTGAGTCATGGTGGGGGGGGTGTTAGTGTGAGTCATGGTGGTGGTGGGGAGGGGTGTTAGTGTGAGTCATGGTGGTGGTGGTGGTGGGTGTTAGTGTGAGTCATGGTGGTGGTGGGGGGGGTGTTAGTGTGAGTCATGGTGGGGGGGGTGTTAGTGTGAGTCATGGTGGTGGTGGTGGGGGGGGTGTTAGTGTGACTCATGGTGGTGGTGGTGGGGGGTGTTAGTGTGAGTCATGGTGGTGGTGGGGGTGTTAGTGTGAGTCATGGTGGTGGGGGGGTGTTAGTGTGAGTCATGGTGGTGGTGGGGAGGGGTGTTAGTGTGAGTCATGGTGGTGGGGGGTGTTAGTGTGAGTCATGGTGGTGGTGGTGGGGAGGGGTGTTAGTGTGAGTCATGGTGGTGGTGGGGAGGGGTGTTAGTGTGAGTCATGGTGGTGGTGGTGGGAGGGGTGTTAGTGTGAGTCATGGTGGTGGTGGGGAGGGGTGTTAGTGTGAGTCATGGTGGTGGGGGGGTGTTAGTGTGAGTCATGGTGGTGGTGGTGGGGAGGGGTGTTAGTGTGAGTCATGGTGGTGGTGGGGAGGGGTGTTAGTGTGAGTCATGGTGGTGGGGGGTGTTAGAGTGAGTCATGGTGGTGGTGGGAGGGGTGTTAGTGTGAGTCATGGTGGTGGGGGGGGTGTTAGTGCAAGTCATGGTGGTGGTGGTGGGGAGGGGTGTTAGTGCGACTCATGGTGGTGGTGGGGAGGGGTGTTAGTGTGAGTCATGGTGGTGGTGGGGAGGGTGTTAGTGTGAGTCATGGTGGTGGTGGTGGGGGGTGTTAGTGGAGTCATGGTGGTGGGGGGGTGTTAGTGTGAGTCATGGTGGTGGGGGTGGGGAGGGGTGTTAGTGTGAGTCATGGTGGTGGGGGGAGGGGTGTTAGTGTGGTCATGGTGGTGGGGGTGTGTTAGAGTGTGTCATGGTGGTTGGTGGAGGGGTGTTAGTGTGATGTCATGGTGGGGGGGGTGTTAGTGTGAGTCATGGTGGTGGTGGTGGGAGGGGTGTTAGTGTGATGTCAGTGGTGGTGGGGAGGGGTGTTTGTGTGAGTCATGGTGGTGGTGGGAGGGGTGTTAGTGTGAGTCATGGTGGTGGTGGGGGGTGTTTAGAGTGAGTCATGGTGGTGGTGGTGCGGGAGGGGTGTTAGTGTGAGTCATGGTGGTGGTGGGGAGGGTGTTAGTGTGATTCATGGTGGGGGGGGGGTGTTAGAGTGTCATGGTGGTGGTGGTTGGGGGGTGTTAGTGTGTGAATCATGGTGGTGGGAGGGTGTTAGTGTGAGTATGGTGGTGGTGGGAGGGGGTGTTAGTGTGAGTCATTGGTGGTGGTGGGAGGGTGTTAGTGTGAGTCATGGTGGTGGTGGGAGGGGTGTTAGTGTGAGTCATGGTGGTGGGGGGGGTGGTTAGAGTGAGTCATGGTGGTGGTGGGAGGGTGTTAGTGTGAGTTCATGGTGGTGGGGGGTGTTAGTGTGAGTCATGGTGGTGGGGGGTGTTAGTGTGAGTCATGGTGGTGGTGGTGGGGGGTGTTAGTGTGAGTCATGGTGGTGGTGGGGGGTGTTAGTGTGAGTCATGGTGGTGGTGGGGGGTGTTAGTGTGAGTCATGGTGGTGGTGGTGGGGGGTGTTAGTGTGAGTCATGGTGGTGGTGGGGGGTGTTAGTGTGAGTCATGGTGGTGGGGGGGTGTTAGTGTGAGTCATGGTGGTGGTGGGGGGGTGTTAGTATGAGTCATGGTGGTGGTGGGGGGTGTTAGTGTGAGTCATGGTGGTGGGGGGGTGTTAGTGTGAGTCATTGTGGTGGTGGTGGGGGGGGGTGTTAGTGTGAGTCATGGTGGGGGGGGTGTTAGTGTGAGTCATGGTGGGGGGGGTGTTAGTGTGAGTCATGGTGGGGGGGTGTTAGTGTGAGTCATGGTGGTGGTGGTGGTGGGGGGTGTTAGTGTGAGTCATGGTGGTGGTGGTGGTGGGGGGTGTTAGTGTGAGTCATGGTGGTGGGGAGGGGTGTTAGTGTGAGTCATGGTGGTGGTGGTGGGGGGTGTTAGTGTGAGTCATGGTGGTGGTGGTGGGGGGTGTTAGTGTGAGTCATGGTGGTGGTGGTGGGGGATGTTAGTGTGAGTCATGGTGGTGGGGGGGGGTGTTAGTGTGAGTCATGGTGGTGGTGGTGGGGGGTGTTAGTGTGAGTCATGGTGGTGGTGGTGGGGGGGTGTTAGTGTGAGTCATGGTGGTGGGGGGGGGTGTTAGTGTGAGTCATGGTGGTGGTGGTGGTGGTGGGGGGGTGTTAGTGTGAGTCATGGTAGTGGTGGTGGTGGTGGGGGGGGTGTTAGTGTGAGTCATGGCGGTGGTGGTGGGGGGGTGTTAGTGTGAGTCAACCTGCTAGTGTTAGGTCATGACGTCATCGTAGATTGTGTGTGCACGTGCTGGCCTCATGATTTCTCATCTAATTCACAAGTGTTGTCGACGCACTTGCCTCATCACACTCCTCTACCCCATGATGACTGCCGTGATCTGGGAGTGCGTCAGGGCCCTGCGTCGTGCATCATGATGGCTGCCGTGATCTGGGAGTGCGTCAGGGCCCTGCGTCGTGCATCATGATGGCTGCCGTGATCTGGGAGTGCGTCAGGGCCCTGCGTCGTGCATTATGATGGCTGCCGTGATCTGGGAGTGCGTCAGGGCCCTGTGTCGTGCATCATGATGGCTGCCGTGATCTGGGAGTGCGTCAGGGCCCTGCGTCGTGCACCATGATGGCTGCCGTGATCTGGGAGTGCGTCAGGGCCCTGCGTCGTGCATCATGATGGCTGCCGTGATCTGGGAGTGCGTCAGGGCCCTGCGTCGTGCATCATGATGGCTGCCGTGATCTGGGAGTGCGTCAGGGCCCTGCGTCGTGCACCATGATGGCTGCCGTGATCTGGGAGTGCGTCAGGGCCCTGCGTCGTGCATCATGATGGCTGACGTGATCTAGGAGTGCGTCAGGGCCCTGCGTCGTGCATCATGATGGCTGCCGTGATCTGGGAGTGCGTCAGGGCCCTGCGTCGTGCACCATGATGGCTGCCGTGATCTGGGAGTGCGTCAGGGCCCTGCGTCGTGCATCATGATGGCTGCCGTGATCTGGGAGTGCGTCAGGGTCCTGCGTCGTGCACCATGATGGCTGCCGTGATCTGGGAGTGCGTCAGGGCCCTGCGTCGTGCATCATGATGGCTGCCGTGATCTGGGAGTGCGTCAGGGCCCTGCGTCGTGCATCATGATGACTGCCGTGATCTGGGAGTGCGTCAGGGCCCTGCGTCGTGCATCATGATGGCTGCCGTGATCTGGAAGTGCGTCAGGGCCCTGCGTCGTGCATCATGATGGCTGCCGTGATCTGGAAGTGCGTCAGGGCCCTGCGTCGTGCACCATGATGGCTGCCGTGATCTGGGAGTGCGTCAGGGCCCTGCGTCGTGCATCATGATGGCTGCCGTGATCTGGGAGTGCGTCAGGGCCCTGCGTCGTGCACCATGATGGCTGCCGTGATCTGGGAGTGCGTCAGGGCCCTGCGTCGTGCATCATGATGGCTGCCGTGATCTGGGAGTGCGTCAAGGCCCTGCGTCGTGCATCATGATGACTGCCGTGATCTGGGAGTGCGTCAGGGCCCTGCGTCGTGCATCATGATGGCTGTCGTGATCTGGGAGTGCGTCAGGGCCCTGCGTCGTGCATCATGATGGCTGCCGTGATCTGGGAGTGCGTCAGGGCCCTGCGTCGTGCACTACCTTCCCTGTGAACCAAAAATATCAACAAAGACAACTCTGTTAATTTGACTTTCTGACTCCTGTGTCTCCTGTCTCACCCATGTCTCCTATGTCTCCCATGTCTCTTATGTCGCCCATGCCTGCGATGTCTCTTATGCCTCCTATGTCTCCCATGCTTCTTATGTCTCCTATGCCTCCTGTGTCTCCCGTGCTTCTTATATCTCCTATGCCTCCCATACCTCCTGTGTCTCCCGTGCCTACTATGTCTCCTATGTCTCCTATACCTCCAATGCCTCAGATACCTGTTTTACCTCTTGTGTCTCCCATGCCACTCATGCTTCCTATATATCCCATACCTCCTATGTCTCCTATGCCTCCTGTGTCTCCTGTGTCTCCTCCTATGCCTCCTTTGTCTTCCAGGTCTTCTATGCCTTCTTTGTCTCCGATGCTTCTCATGTCTCCTATCAAGTTAGCTGAGCGTGCCGGGTCGACCTGTGAGCACCATCACGGCTCCTGCTCTACAGCTGAGGAATGTTGACATGAACCTGACCGTCGTCGTGACCTGACCTGACTTGACCTGACTGAGGCGGGCCAGGTAGCGGGCCAGGAAGTGGGCCAGGTGGCAGGCCAGGAGGCGGGCCAGGTGGCGGGCCAGGAGGCATGCCAGGTGGCGGGCTAGGAGCGGGCCAGGTGGCGGGCCAGGAGGTGGGCCAGGAGGTGGGCCAGGAGGCGGGCCAGGTGGTGGGCCAGGAGGCGAGCCAGGCGGCGGACCAGGAGGCGGGCCAGGAGGTGGCCCAGGTGGCGGGCCAGGAGGCGAGCCAGGTGGCGGGCCGGGTGGCGAGCCAGGTAGCGGGCCGGGGGGCGGGCCAGGAGGTGGGCCAGGTGACAGGCCAGGTAGCGGGCCAGGTGGCGGGCCAGGTGGCGGGCCAGGAAGCGGGCCAGGTGGTGGGCCAGGTGGCGGGCCAGGAGGCGAGCCAGGTGGCGGGCCAGGAGGCGGACCAGGAGGCGGGCCAGGTAGCGGGCCAGGAGGCGGGCCAGGTGGCGGCCCAGGAGGCGGGCCAGGTAGTGGGCCAGGAGGCGGGTCTGGTGGCGGGCCAGGAGGCGGGCCAGGTGGCGGGCCAGGGGGTGGGCCAGGAGGCGAGCCAGGTAGCGGGCCAGGAGGCGAGCCAGGAGGCGGGCCAGGTGGAGGGCCAGGAGGTGGGCCAGATGGCGGGCCAGGTGGCGGGCCAGGAGGCGGGCCAGGTAGTGGGCCAGGAGGCGGGTCTGGTGGCGGGCCAGGAAGCGGGCCAGGTAGCGGGCCAGGGGTGTGTGTGTGTATGTATGTATGTATGTGTCTGACAGACAACATGAGTACAATGATAGGATCACGAAATGACAAATGCGGAAAATGCATAAGATAGAAAAAAAAATAGATTGATATTATTAAAAAAAAGAGTCGAGTAAATGAATGATGAATGTCTTAACGTTAGTTACATGATGAAGGTGCAGCTGGGCAAGACCTGACAGGAAGGAAGTGAACACAGATGGGAAACAGAGAGTCGGGGGAAGATAATACCAGGACACAACCGTCAAGTCACGTGATGACCGAAGATGTTCACGGCCAATGAACATAATGAAGTCAACACTGTTGCCTCATGAGACCAACACATGAACATGAGGAAGGTGGAGTTCATGTCATCAGGGAAGTGATGGACCGGAACACATGAACATAAGAGGCTGGAAGATGATGAACTCCAGCATGATAACAACAAGATGCGAGTGAAGGTAAACACGTTGGCACATAGAGGACGTGAGGGGTAACATGCTGAGCCTCAGATTATTAAGGAAGAAACACAATGATCAGGTTTGATATATAACTGTGATTACATCAAACATATACGAGGGAAAACATAAGAAGGTCATGCAAACCAGATGGACGGATAATTCAACGTATTAACTGGAGACTTAAGCATCATGTATGGGTCATGTAATAAATGTGAAGAAAATTTATAACAATCATGCCTGGCAGCATCATTCATCAAGCAGGATGTGTGGTAAGCCATACGCGTCAGCCATATCTATGTCTACTGGCAAAATCTTGTCGGAACCCGGAAGACAGAGTGTAAGACGCTGGCTAACAATGTTAATACTACATCATTGATTTAGTACAACAATCAATATGCAGAAGATGAAATACAGTCTCTGTGTGATGGCAATGTCATGATGGATATTAGAACAAAACAAAGTTGTATAATGAACGTAACTGATGAATTTAATGACATCAGCGTCAGGTTGTGAAGACACTGCTGCTATGTTTACCTTACAACGACAGATGTGACGGTAGTGAAGCCAACAATACTAATCATGAATGAAAATATTGATCAGAACAGTACAGGAGATACACAGCAGGTGATACTTGTAACACAAGCATGATACATTATTATATAAATCAATACCAAAGCATTATATGCCAGGCCAGCTCATCTGATATCGTACGTGATCAAAGGTAATGGAAAAGTGATTAATAAGAAAATACTTGATCATCAACAGCTACATAAAGGAAGGCTGACATGGATTTGTACCAGGTACAGATACACAAATGCAACTTGTAGCTCACCACATAAACCAATATGAAAGGTTATTAAGATACAATGAACACTTAAAGTCTCGACTTCGCCAATACATTTGACAAGGTAAACTAAAGCGGAACATCGAGACATGAAAGGTAAACTAGAGGGAAGGATCACAGATCCTCTGGCGAACAAAGAATTCCAAGTGGTAGGAAACGGAGCCACGTGTCATGATGATGATGAAGAGGAGGTCTTGTGAGGAGGACAAGGAATGGTTAACTTTGCTACTGAACGTAACAATGATACCAGACACTGACACACATGCACGGGTCTGTGGGCAGTAGTTGTTCTACACACGATATAAGAGTATAATGAGAGGATGAAATGACATTCACTGGAATACGATTCATAAATGGGTAATATCCAATGGCATCTAATGTGGAAAATTTTCAGTAAAGTAGCAGTGATGTTGTGAGTAGCAACATGCGGGCGACCAACACCGCTCAGGGCAACACACAAAGTCAGACAACCGTCACAGATCGAGTTATCATGAATGACAAACTTTAATCAAGGAAAATGCTGACAGGAGAGCAATGTGAGGCCAGGTAACGAGCGTATGATAATGGGAAACTTCACAAGCTACTAATGATGAACATGTTTATTGTTGACATCAGAAATAAAGTTACAGAATCTAGAAATAATTGACATGCAAAGTCGGACCCAAAGGAACACTGAACTCTCATGTGAAGTTTGAAGACGGGAGATCTCCGGTCAGAGGCAAGATGATGTGTGCGTCACAACCAACCAAGACCTTCAGGAAGAGCATCTTCCAACATACAGAGTAATATATATATATATATATATATATATATATATATATATATATATATATATATATATATATATATATATGGAGAATATATATGACTCCTCCACACACAAAGTAAATACAGTTGACTGACCTACTTAAAGCTTAGATACAAGTATACAAGAGCTAAAGACAACATACAGATAATTAACATAACATTGAAAACAGATTCAGATGAACCCGGGTCTAATAATGACTTAATATACCTGGTAACAGGAACAATTGTTATGTATTGTGAATTAAACACACACACACACACACACACACACACACACACACACACACACACAAACACACACACACACACACACACACACACACACACACACACACACAAACACACACACACACACACACACACACACACACACACACACACACACACACGACCGTATACTTGTTTATTTAGTATTACGTCAGGAGCAGTTCTCATGAAAGAGTGCTCGTGGTACTCAGGACCGGTGTAAATATTCCTCTTTAACGAGAGAGAACTTCCAGTGACACAGCCTCGCCCATGTGACATTTCACTGCCAGCGTAGCCTCGAGCAGGCAGAGTCCGGCAGCACCAATATATGTATATATATATATATATATATATATATATATATATATATATATATATATATATATATATATATATACATGGTTTACCCCAGACACTTCACATGCCCTGATTCAATCCACTGACAGCACGTCAACCCCGGTATACCACATCGATCCAATTCACTCTATTCCTTGCCCGCCTTTCACCCTCCTGCATGTTCAGGCCCCGATCACTCAAAATCTTTTTCACTCCATCTTTCCACCTCCAATTTGGTCTCCCACTTCTCCTCGTTCCCTCCACCTCCGACACATATATCCTCTTGGTCAATCTTTCCTCACTCATTCTCTCCATGTGCCCAAACCATTTCAAAACACCCTCTTCTGCTCTCTCAACCACGCTCTTTTTATTTCCACACATCTCTCTCACCCTTACATTACTTACTCGATCAAACCACCTCACACCACACATTGTCCTCAAACATCTCATTTCCAGCACATCCACCCTCCTGCGCACAACTCCATCCATAGCCCACGCCTCGCAACCATACAACATTGTTGGAATCACTATTCCTTCAAACATACCCATTTTTGCTTTCCGAGATAATGTTCTCGACTTCCACATATTCTTCAAGGCTCCCAGGATTTTCGCCCCCTCCCCCACCCTATGATTCACTTCCGCTTCCATGGTTCCATCCGCTGTCAGATCCACTCCCAGATATCTAAAACACTTTACTTCCTCCAGTTTTTCTCCATTCAAACTTACCTCCCAATTGACTTGACCCTCAACCCTACTGTACCTAATAACCTTGCTCTTATTCACATTTACTCTTAACTTTCTTCTCTCACACACTTTACCAAACTCAGTCACCAGCTTCTGCAGTTTCTCACATGAATCAGCCACCAGCGCTGTATCATCAGCGAACAACAACTGACTCACTTCCCAAGCTCTCTCATCCCCAACAGACTTCATACTTGCCCCTCTTTCCAAAACTCTTGCATTCACCTCCCTAACAACCCCATCCATAAACAAATTAAACAACCATGGAGACATCACACACCTACATTCACTGAGAACCAATCACTTTCCTCTCTTACTACACGTACACATGCCTTACATCCTCGATAAAAACTTTTCACTGCTTCTAGCAACTTGCCTACCACACCATACATTCTTAATACCTTCCACAGAGCATCTCTATCAACTCTATCATATGCCTTCTCCAGATCCATAAATGCTACATACAAATCCATTTGCTTTTCTAAGTATTTCTCACATACATTCTTCAAAGCAAACACCTGATCCACACATCCTCTACCACTTCTGAAACCACACTGCTCTTCCCCAATCTGATGCTCTGTACATGCCTTCACCCTCTCAATCAATACCCTCCCATATAATTTACCAGGAATACTCAACAAACTTATACCTCTGCATACCTGTATACCTCTGTATTCAAATCTAATCTACATTAGTTCATTATCTCTGTATTCCTGAAGATGTGAAATATCATGAAAATTTTCTTTTCTTCGTCTTTCAGTTTCTTTGTGGCTTCCAGTTTTTTTGTGATTTTTCTGTATACACACACACACACACACACATATATATATATATATATATATATATATATATATATATATATATATATATATATATATATATAAAGTTCTTATATCCCATACTACCCCCCCTCCCCTTGTATAATACTTAACCCTTTCCTTCCCTATCAACACACCTCTGTCCTCCTCCATCATTCATGTGTTCGACCTTTCTGATTAACTATCACTCCCATTGTTCTCGCCTGAGTTCCTCCATCCCTCACTCGCCAGTCCTGTTCATTCCCTTGGTTCCTTCCGCTAGTGACTCACCATCGGTGTTCCCCAACCTGCTGACTCACAGGAACGTCACCTCACCTGTCCCACCCCTGTCCCACCCCTGTCCCACCCCTGTCCCACCCCTGTCCCACCCCTGTCCCATCTCTGTCGATCTTTGTCGAATGACTGGTGTCCCCTTGTGCACCCGGCCCGCCCACGGCCCCCTGTACCTACATTACCTTTCGTCTCTTGAATTTCGGGCCGTCATATTTCATGTTCTACCATCACTAGCGAGAACATCCGACCATAACCACCCTTACAACACACTTACCTCTCACTAACCTCAGCAATATCCCCCACCCCACCCTCTCAGTGTCCAGCAACACATCCATCCCTCACCATCCCCAGCAACACACACTTCCCTCACCATCCCCAGCAACACACACTTCCCTCACCATCCCCAGCAACACACACTTCCCTCACCATCCCCAGCAACACACCCTTCCCTTACCATCCCCAGCAACACACACTTCCCTCACCTTCCCCAGCAACACACACTTCCCTCACCATCACTAGTGACGCACACGTCCCTCACCATGTCCAGCAACACAATCATCTTTCACCATCCCAAGCAAAACAGACGTTCCTCACCATCCCCAGCAACACAAGCGTCCCTTACTTTCCCCAGCAACACAGGCTTCCTCCACTATCCTCAGCAACAGAGGCATTCATCACCATCACAACAACACGAACGTCCTTCACTTTCCCCGGCAACACACACGTCCCTCACCTTCCATGATAATGACACATGCCGAAGGTGTGGTGGTACTCATGGGACTGATCATCAGCAGAGTGGCATATAGTACATATAGACTGGCAGGACAAGGAGGGGATCATCGATCAGGCCTGGCGTGGGCCACTCGGTGTCCTGATGAGCCGAGCTGCGCGCCCGTTCAGTGTTGCCGTTGTGGACGACCGACCTGCGCAGATGCCCACGTAGTCAGGAAGCTGCTCGGATATCCAAAGAATCTTTGATGAAGATTTACGCTGTTTGGACGGCCTCTGTCGTGCACTAAACATGCTCCAGTGATGGCGGCCCAAGCCAGGGAGATCCTACCGCTATACCAATCCTATACATCTTCAAACCACCCACCTCCCCCTCACCCCTACCACACTATATCACTTTTGTCTTCAGTATTCAATTTCTGTGAAAAGTTATCCACCACACAATCAAGTCAACACTTCCACTCACACGTACAAGATGGCTTCAGACCCAACCACCCATCACCTCACGACACATTAACCTCACACAGTACACCCACCACCACACGACACATTAACCTCACACAGTACACCCACCTCCACACGACACATTAACCTTACACAGTACACCCACCTCCACACGACACATTAACCTCACACAGTACACCCACCACCACACGACACATTAACCTCACACAGTACATCCACCTCCACACGACACATTACCTCACACAGTACACCCACCACCACACGACACATTAACCTCACACAGTACACCCCACTCCACACGACACATTAACCTCACACAGTACACCCCCCTCCACACGACACATTAACCTCACACAGTACACCCACCTCCACACGACACATTAACCTCACACAGTACACCCACCACCACACGACTCATTAACCTCACACAGTACACCCACCTCCACACGACACATTAACCTCACACAGTACACCCACCACCACACGACTCATTAACCTCACACAGTACACCCACCACCACACGACACATTAACCTCACACAGTACACCCACCTCCACACGACACATTAACCTAACACAGTACATCCTAGACGGTGTCAACCAGCCACAACCCACGTCCCGCACTAAGATAATGGCAAAAGACATCAATAAAACATTTGACACGGTTCCCGCCATGTCCTCATATATATATATATATATATATATATATATATATATATATATATATATATATATATATATATATATATATATATATACATATATATATATATATATATATATATATATATATATATATATATATATATACCTGGGACAGGGATGAAAGAATACTTCACATGTATTTCCTGCGTCTCGTAAAAAGCGACTGAAAGGGGAGGGAGCGAGTGGCTGAAAATCCTCCTCTCTCGTTTTTAATTTTCCAAAAGAGGGAACAGAGAAGGGGGGCCAAGTGAGGATATTTCCTCAAAGGCTCGGTCCTCTATTCTCAACGCTGCTTCGCTAACGCGGGAAATGGCGAATAGTATGAAAATATATATATATATATATATATATATATATATATATATATATATATATATATATATATATATATATATATATATATATATTTATATTTTGGATGTTAATGTGCTGAGAGGTGCAACTGGAGGGATGTCTGATCATTATCTTGTGGAGGCTAAGGTGAAGATTTGTATGGGTTTTCAGAAAAGAAGAGTGAATGTTGGGGTGAAGAGGGTGGTGAGAGTAAGTGAGCTTGGGAAGGACACTTGTGTGAGGAAGTACCAGGAGAGACTGAGTACAGAATGGAAAAAGGTGAGAACAATGGAAGCAAGGGGAGTGGGATAGGAATGGGGTGTATTTAGGGAATCAGTGATGGATTGCGCAAAAGATGCTTGTGGCATGAGAAGAGTGGGAGGTGGGTTGATTAGAAAGAGTAGTGAGTGGTGGGATGAAGAAGTAAGATTATTAGCGAAAGAGAAGAGAGAGGCATTTGGACGATTTTTGCAGGGAAAAAATGCAATCGAGTGGGAGATGTATAAAAGAAAGAGACAGGAGGTCAAGAGAAAGGTGCAAGAGGTGAAAAAGAGGGCAAATGAGAGTTGGGGTGAGAGAGTATCATTAAATTTTAGGGGGAATAAAAAGATGTTCTGGAAGGAGGTAAATAAAGTGCGTAAGACAAGGGAGCAAATGGGAACTTCAGTGAAGGGCGCAAATGGGGAGGTGATAACAAGTAGTGGTGATGTGAGAAGGAGATGGAGTGAGTATTTTGAAGGTTTGTTGAATGTGTTTGATGATAGAGTGGCAGATATAGGGTGTTTTGGTCGAGGTGGTGTGCAAAGTGAGAGGGTTAGGGAAAATTATTTGGTAAACAGAGAAGAGGTAGTAAAAGCTTTGCGGAAGATGAAAGCCGGCAAGGCAGCAGGTTTGGATGTTATTACAGTGGAATTTATTAAAAAAGGGGGTGACTGTATTGTTGACTGGTTGGTAAGGTTATCTAATGTATGTATGACTCATGGTGAGGTGCCTGAGGATTGGCGGAATGTTTGCAAAGTGCCATTGTACAAAGGCAAAGGGGATAAGAGTGAGTGCTCAAATTACATAGAAATCCATTTGCTTTTCTAAGTATTTCTCACATACATTCCTCAAAGCAAACACCTAATCCACACATCCTCTACTACTTCTGAAACCACACTGCTCTTCCCCAATCTGATGCTCTGTACATGCCTTCACCCTCTCAATCAATACCCTCCCATATAATTTACCAGGAATACTCAACAAACTTATACCTCTGTAATTTGAGCACTAACCTTTGTCCCCTTTGCCTTT
The DNA here is from genome assembly GCF_036320965.1 of Panulirus ornatus. Classification (NCBI taxonomy): domain Eukaryota; kingdom Metazoa; phylum Arthropoda; class Malacostraca; order Decapoda; family Palinuridae; genus Panulirus; species Panulirus ornatus. The sequence goes on along the minus strand of NC_092243.1, from coordinate 77,744,855 downwards.
GTACAATGGCACTATGCAAACATTCCGCCAATCCTCAGGCACCTCACCATGAGTCATACATACATTAGATAACCTTACCAACCAGTCAACAACACAGTCATCCCCTTTTTTTGTTTTTATAGATTCCACTGCAATACCTGTTACGTATCACCTTATACACATTTACTTACATATACATGCATATACACAGACAGACATATCTATACTTGTACGTATTCATATTTGCTTGCCTTCATCCATTCCGGCGCCACCCTGCTCCCTAGGAATAGGGGATAGAGGGGAAGGAATACTTCCCACGTTTTCCCTGTCTTAGAAGGCGAGAAAATGGGGTGGGAGTAGGGGGCTGGAAATCTTCTCCGGTTTTTACTTTTCTATAAGAAGGAACAGAGGAGAGAGCTAAGTGAGGATATTCACGATAAGGTTCATCCTTTGTTATTGACGCTACCTCGCTAACGCGGGAAATGGCGAATATGAACGAAAGAAAATATATTTTCATATGACTAAAACATAAGAAATATTACTGGTTACGTTACACATTATTATATAATTACATTGAAAATGAAATACATGAAAAACAAGAAGATAATACAAAATATCTTAAAACCAGTCACGTCATAACTGTGCCAGGTTAGGCAAGCGAAGACCAGCGAGGAACCTTGAGTTTTTACTGATATACCCCAGCTGAGCTGAGAGTGGCTCTGGCATATAGGCTGTGGGAGGGGCCCTAAACCCCCACCACCACCATCACCGCCACCACTCTCTCCTACTCCAACACTGGTGTGGGGTCAATGACCGGACTCAACACGTGCTGTGCTAGACCCACCCGACGTGACTATTATTCTGCCCGCCTTCGACGGCCGCTCCGTTTTTTCTTGGACTAGAGTGCTATTCCCTCGCCCTAGATGTCTTATTTTTCCTCATTCGACACCCACATGGATGTGGTCTGAGAATGTGCGTAATACGACAGGAAAGCCGAGGCTTATGAAATAGTGAGTGATGATGAGTTCGATTTCCTTTCAGGAATGAATGAAACTTTCTCAGATCGTAGGAAGGGAGTGGTCAGCGTTGGTGATCTCATTCCGGTATTTGTTCATAGTATTTTTCTTTAAAATCACCACCATTACCACACGACACTGACGCTTTCGCTGAACTATGCCACGTTTGAAGGCTGACAATACTGATACATGTACAAAAGCAAATTCATTCGTTTGCGTATATGAAATCTGCTTTTCACGAACACACACGCGTTAACATACATACAAAAGCAGGCACATGCACGCAAATGCATGTGCACATGCATGCACGTTCGTTAACACTAGTACAAAACATACATACAGAAATATACATGCACACACATAAAAGCACATGTATACACAATTATGCGAGGTGAGTGTGCGTGTCCTGGCAGAGGTAGAACATACAAACACTTACTGAACTGACACATTATTTAAAAAACGCACAAACATATGTATGTACATAAAATCACACACATATGCTATAGATATATCTAAACATAAATAGATACAAACACATGCAAACAGAAACATTTACAAGCACACACACACACACACACACACACACACACTCACACACACACACACACACACACACACACATGTACGCAGAAATACAGAGAAACAGACAGACACGTCTCTCTCTCTCTCACTCTGTGAAAGTTTGGTCTGACGATGTTTACACAGACGATGAACCCACCCATCATAAACCCTCGCCAGCGTGCTAACTTGAAGAGCTGTACCATTCCCTGCCTCGTCACCTTCCTAGATCTAATCTATAGTAACCAAGAGACGCAGGACCTCTGTGGCTTTCACTTTCGTTGACCTCGAAAAAGCTTGCGACCAAGCCAACCACTGCTTAATCATCAACAACACCATCAGTGTTATGCTACTGAGGAATCTCAGTACTTGGCTTACCGACTCCCTCAGCCAGCACTTTCAGGCTGTGCGCTGCCCAGGGGCCATCTCCATCTTCCAGTCCCTCACATGTGGCCTCCCACAGGCTGTGCGCTGCCCAGTGGCCATCTCCACCTTCCAGTCCCTTACATGTGGCCTCCCACGGGCTGTGGGCTTCCAAGGGGCCATCTTCATCTTCCGGATCCTCACATGTGACCTCCCACAGGGTACGACCCTGGGACTACTGTGTTTCTCGTGCTAGTAGATGATGTTCTGACGGATGCGTGTGCTAAATGGCAGTACGTTGATGACTCTGCCAATGTGTCAGCGTTGATGACATTTCTGACTTCTCCACTCTCCAGAACATCTTGAGCAGCCTCCAGATCTGGATCCCCAGCAACTACGTCCCCACTGAACAAATCAATAACGTAACTATACACATCAGCCATGCTTGCATCCCTGTCCCACCCGTACTGTCACACTTGGCCTTAGTCCCCTCCAGATTGTCCAGTCCACTAAGTTTCCAGCCCTGCCTCACCCTTACTGTCTCACTAAGCTCCATCCTCCTCCAGATTGTTCGGAGTCCACCAAGCTTCTGGGAGTCTCCTTGGCCTATGAACTTTGCTGGAAGGAGCGCGTCAGCGACATCATCAAATCCTCCAACTATCGTCTGTACAGATTGTAGACTCAAGACACATGGGCTCTCTGCACCTGAGCTCAAGAACATCCATGCACGTTTATCCTCCCCAAACCTCCACATGTCTCCCCAGCTGGTCCTCCTCCCTATTCACTGGACAACAGCTGGAGGCGACAAGATAGAGTTCAGAAAAGAGCATGGAAGACCATCTCTGCTGCACCACCTACCAGAGTATGGAAGACCATCTCTGCTACACCACCTACCAGAGTATGGAAGACCATCTCTGCTACACCACCTACCAGAGCGATCAACACGCTGGTCCTCTCTCGCCAACCACCACCTAGACCTCATCCCACAGTACGGGAATAAGATATTACACCATCCCCGTCACAATCACCTCCTGCTACCGGAGGTCCCTCGCCACTGAGTTACAGTCGGGCACCACAACAGCAGCGGGCCTATCCTTGTTCCCACGGACCACTATATGATCAGTCCCACCCAGACCAGTGTCAACCTTATTGATAACTAGGAGACTGAATCTCACCCTCCATCTTTGTGTTGAAGTTTTACTCCTTAGCATATTCATTGAATCCTTATTGTTATAATTATCATTATGTTCAGGCCAAGATCACTCAAAATCTTTTTCACTCCATCCTTCCACCTCCAGTTTGGTCTCCCGCTCCTCCCTCTTCCCTCCACCTCTGACACATATATCTTCTTTGTCAATCTTTCCTCACTCATTCTCTCCATGTGACCAAACCATTTCAATACAACCTCTTCTGCTCTCTCAACTCCACCAGTGAGCCAGAAGGAAGAACAACTCCACCAATCAGCTAGGGAGAGGAACAACTCCACCAGTGAACCAAGGGAAAGTACAACACTAGTGAACCAGGGGGAAGAACAACTCTTCACCTCCCTGTTCCATCATTAGGTAATCTTTCCTCTTCCTTCCCACTCCCTGTTCATATCTCTAGCCCCTACTTCCCTCGCGTGCCTCGCACTCTCCTGTCCGTCTGTACTTATCGTTCCCGTCCCTCCACCATAAGACAGACTCACACGTGTAATATTATCTCTAAGAAAGTGCAGTCTTACACGAGGTCTGACGGAAATTTCAAAATACTTCATAATTTCAACAAGCTAATTATTGATAGTTCATTATAACAAAGTCTTAATGACCAATAGTTACCTGTCTCCATCTACAGTGGTGGGTGAGGTGGGGCCTTCGAATATACTGTTCTGTTTCCATCTACAGTGGTAAGTCGGGATGGGCCTCCTGATATACTCTTTTGTCTCCTTCTATAGTGGGGAGATGCCATCTGATATACCATACTGTCTCCATCTATAGTGGTGGGTAGGGAGGAGCCTTCTGCCTTACTCTCATGCTTCCATCAACATAGATGAGGAATGAAGGATACTGTTACTGTCCTTCAGCAGACAACCTCGCCATGAATGGTCAGGTCTCCTGTCATCAGTCCTTCCCGTCTAATATCCGCGCTTGCCAACGCTTCCCTCGCCTCTCTTGGCCATCTCCCTCCCTCCCTCTCTTCCTCAATACGACTTCCCTCTACAGCAGCAACCTCTCTGGCCAGCTGGCTTGTGACGGCCACCGTCACTCAACTAATGCGAAAAGTGACGGGTCGTGCACCACGTCCACTACGTCACCTGTACCGCGCCAAGTATATACCACGGTCACGCCACGTATATACCACAGTCACGCCACGTATATACCACAGTCACGCCACGTATATACCACGGTCACGCCACGTATATACCACAGTCACGCCACGTATATACCACAGTCACGCCACGTATATACCACGGGCATCTGACGCATATACCAAGGGCGTGCGGAGCATATAAGACAGTCACACGACGTATGATACCATGGTCGCGTGAAGTATCTACTACGGTCACGCGACGTATGCGACCGTCGTAAGATTAATACATCCGTCATACGACCTTGACAGGATTAATACCTACATGACGTACAGGATCATCACATGACATACGACAGGATCATCACGCAACATGTGGGATGTACGATGTTGTATGTGTTAGCCATGTCATCAAGTCATGCTGTTCCAGACATCTTCGTCTCTTGCACTATAAAAACATTTGTAACAAGTTTCAGGCTCACATGTATTGTGTGTCCTCTGCAGATCTTATATTTGGATCGCTCAAAAATGTTGTTTAAAAATCAATAGTTTGTGGACATGTCACCCCTTACATTTTCTTTCTTCACTGGCAAACTAATCAATGGCTTGTAATGTCTCACTCTAACTAAAATTTCTTAATTCAGATACCGTGTTTGATGTGATCATCTGGAATTTATATATTTATTATATTTCAGTAGTCGCGCACACCAGACCTGCGAGGTTTCGTCCCGACCTGACCTTATGTAGGAAGCGAAAACCTTGCAGGACCTCCGTGTGACTGCACCTGGCAGGCCACCTCCTGCTGCTCTGATATCTGGGATGTAGACAGTCTGTCTCGTGTACAGTTATCGTAATGTGGCACTCTGGTAACAGGTTACGGACGGTGCTGAATCATATGTCATAACTGTGTGTGTGTGTGTGTGTGTGTGTGTGTGTGTGTGTGTGTGTCATATATGAAGTGTCAACAGATCTCGTCTGTGATTCTCAGAGATGATGGTAGTATAAAAATTTCAATAAACAAATTCCTAACGCGTTATCTGCTCTACAGCAATTTGCGAAAATCATAAACGTCTGTAATTAGTCAAGTGTTGATTAAGCAGCATTACCAGATGTAGCGGAACGAGGCAGCCGCTAGATCCACATCAATGAATAATTAGCAATTGATTAATTACGTCTCAGTAATCATCGATATGAATGAGTCACTCAATATGTCAGCAGATCCTTTGATGTTGTGTTGCCAGTATTACCAAGTAACACATGTGAGCTGGACCCCTCTGATGGCTTATATTTGGGGGGAGGGAGGGGGTTACCCCACAGAGGTAACATTATTCATTTACATATGTAGGTAACGTGACGGTGGTTATATTCACGTGACGGTGGTTATATTCACGTGACGGTGGTTATATTCAAGTTGTATCAGTTCTTATATACGTGGGTGTAGGTGGGCGAGGCAGGAGGGGGAGGGGAGGGGGGGGGTCACGGGACAGTCAACATCACACACGAAGAAATGTTTGCGATTTTCCCCAGGTGAGGTTAGGGTCTGGGTCACGGTATGAAGGCGTGGCCTCTGACCTGACCCTTTAAGGTCAGCTGGTGACGATAGTGATGATGGTGATGGTGGTGAGGGGGTGGTGGGGTGGTGGTGGTGAGGTAGTAGTGGTGGTGGTGGTGAGGTGGTGGGGTGGTGGTGGTGGTGGTGAGGTGGTGGTGAGGTGGTGGTGGTGAGGTAGTAGTGGTGGTGGTGGTGAGGTAGTAGTGGTGGTGGTGGTGAGGTGGTGGGGTGGTGGTGGTGGTGGTGAGGTGGTGGTGAGGTGGTGGTGGTGAGGTGGTGGTGAGGTGGTGGTGGTGAGGTGGTGAGGTGGTGGTGGTGAGGTGGTGGGGTGGTGGTGGTGGTGGGGGTGAGGTGGTGGTGGCAGCGTACCACACCACCGCGGGAAGGCCCTCAGACTGGTGGTCTTCTCGGGCTACTGGTCTTCACAATGGTCAGTTAACCTCAAACCATTACGGGTTGGTCTTTGCGTCACCAGGAGTTTCGCTTAGGAGGGCAGACCTGTCGTCCAGTACGCTCACTGCTCCTGTCATTCCTCCCCAGGAGGGAGGGAGGCAGGGAGGCAGGGAGGCAGGGAGGGAGGGAGGCAGGGAGGCAGGGAGGGAGGGAGGCAGGGAGGGAGGGAGGCAGGGAGGGAGGGAGGCAGGGAGGGAGGGAGGCAGGGAGGCAGGGAGGCAGGGAGGGAGGTAGGGAGGGAGGATCCAGACATTTCTGACCCAATTACCATCTTGTCCTCAGCTCAAGGAAGAGTCAGTCAGTCAGTCAGGTTAACCTGTTGTTGACGTCCCACACTGAGAGACCGGCAGTGACTCATGTCCCGGGAGTAACTCTCTCTCTCTCTCTCTCTCTCTCTCTCTCTCTCTCTCTCTCTCTCTCTCTCTCTCTCTCTCTCTCTCTCTCTCTCGGCCTACCAAGCTCCTGACATCTGCTTATGACACAGACGGGACTTGTGTATCCCATGGGATACGTGATCCATGTGTCTGACGGTGGGGAAGACCCACGAAGACTTCCCCAGACATGCTCGTGATTCATGCCTCCCATCCCAGCGTGGGAACACGTGATTCATGCCTCCCATCCCAGCGTGGGAACACGTGATTCATGCCTCCCATCCCAGCGTGGGAACACGTGATTCATGCCTCCCATCCCAGCGAGGGAACACGTGATTCATGCCTCCCATCCCAGCGAGGGAACACGTGATTCATGCCTCCCATCCCAGCGTGGGAACACGTGATTCATGCCTCGGACGGGGACAAGCGAGGTGGACCTGACAACAGTGAGATGTGTTGATCAGTCTTGCCTCTCCTGACTACCATTAATGTTGGCTTTGTCATGATGACGAACACTGTGATGGGTAGATAGACAAACTAGCTAGATAGATGGACGGGTAGATAGCTAGATAGATAGAAACAGGGATAGATTGATAGCAAGACAGATAGATGAATAGACAGCTAGCTATATAGATAGGAAAATAGCTAGCTACATTGATAGATAGACGGATAACTAGCTAGATAGATAGATGGGTGGGTATACAGCTTGCTGGATAGAAAGCTAACTGACTAGCTAGCTAGACAGACGGTAGATAGCTAGCTCGATAGATAGATCGGTAGATAGCGAGCTAGCTAGATAGATGAGTAGATAGTGAGCTTGCTAGATAGATGGGTAGACAGCTAACAAGCGAGCTAGTTAGATAGAGAGGTAGACAGCTAACTAGATAGATAGATGGGTTGATAGCTATATAGATAGATATATATAGACAGATAGCTAGCTAGCTAACTAGATAGACGGGTAGATAGATAGATAGATAGATATATAGGTAGATGGCTAAATAGATGGGTAGAAAGCTATATAGATAGATGGTTAGAGAGCCAGTTAACTAGATAGATGTCTAGCTAGTTAGATAAATAGACGGGTATAGAGTTATCTATCTAGATAGATGGGTAGACAGCTAGCTAGACAGATAGATGGGTAGATAGCTCACTTGATAAAAAATTGGATAGAAAATTAGTGAGCTAGATATATGGGTAGATAGCTAGCTAGACAGATAGTCGGTTAGGTAGGCAGTTATCATAAGGTTACCTGAGTCACTATAGATGTAGCACTGACGACACACTCATCACATGGTGTTTGCTCAGCCGTTGACGTCACAGTACAGAAGAATTGTATATTAAAATCGCTATTGAATGAAGACGGAATTATCGTACATTTGTCAGGACAGACTGTGTCAACACGGAGGTAATGGGCATTTGCCCACACAAAGGAAAATGAAGTTATCTTACATTTGTCGGCGGAGACGACTAGTAAAGAGGGAGTTATCGATATTTACAGGCACAGAGCAATCGAGACGGATTATCGTGCATCTATCAACACAACGCGAAGAAGGATGGATTTATCATGGACCACGTAAAAGGGAGTTATCGTACATTTATACTCTGGCTCGAAATAAAGATGGACTTTTCATTCAACTGTGGACACAGAGCCGGTACTAAGCAAATAAAGGCGAAATTATCGTACATATATCGGCACAGACTATGTGAAGACAATGATCATGCATTTGTTGGCAAATACCATATGTAGATGGGGTTATCGTACATCTGTCGTTACTTGACACGTGAGGACAGGGTCATCGTGCACCCGGCAACGCAACATTAATCAGTTCCACGTCATTAAGGAGCGTCAGACGTCCAATATTTATGACTACGTCAAAACATATTTCACCCTCGACTGCCGGGCAAAGAAAGCTACAACCTAATTAGTATGTAACAAGAAGATAATGTTGATGTACGTTTGTCTCAGGATTCATCTAATGTTTACCCAAAAAGTTTCCTTGACAGTTTACGCAGGAACTTTTTCTATTCTTTCTCCCATACACGGAGAGAATGAGCAAAGAAGCGGAGGGAGCCAGAGGGAAAGGGGAGACCAAGATGATGAAGCTTTCGGGTATCAGGGCCAGAACATCTCAGAAAGCGAGGGGCGTGCAAGAGAGAGAATAGATTGGATCGATGTGGTATACTGGGAAAAACGTGTTATCAGTGAGCTAAACCAGAGCGCATGAAGCAGTTAGGGTAAACTATTATGTGAAGCTTTGCTCTGGATGGCAAGCTATGGATGGTAGGCTGCGGAAGGTAAGCTATGGGTTCAGTACATTATACCTCACCACCAGAGACAGGAGAAGTGGATATAAGACTGTCGTTGGTTAGTTTCTGAGGCCACTTGGCTGGGGCGAGAGAAGGACGTGTAACCCAGAAGCCCATCTTATAGCGTCTTTGCAGTGGCGAGGCTGTACAACAGTCAGAACCAAGGGAAAGATCGACTTATTCAGTTCGAGAAGTTTCTCCACTAGACTATGCTGCCTGATGGCGACGGACGATTGTGAAGCCTCGCAGAAGGTAACTTTTCACTCGTGGTGTAACCACAAGGAAATGGAGCTTGCCTGGGAAGTGAGTCAGTTTTTGTTCGCCAATGATGCAGCACTGGTGGCTTATTCGAGTGAGAAATTGCAGAAATTGGTGACTAAGTTTGGAAAAGTGTGTGAAAGGAGAAAATTGAGAGTAAATGTGAATAAAAGCAAGGTTATTAAGTTCAGTAGGGTTCAGGGACAAGTCAGTTGGGATGTAAGTTTGAATGGAGAAAAACTGGAGGAAGTGAAGTGTTTTGGATATCTGGGTGTGGACTTAGCAGCGAATGGAACCATGAAAGTGGACGCGAGTCATAGGGTGGGAGAGGGGGCGAAGGTTCTGGGAGCGATGAAGAATGTGTGGAAAAAGAGAACGTTATCTCGGAGAGCCAAAATGAGTATTTTGAAGGAATAGCAGTTCCAACAATATCAAATGGTTGCGAGGCATGGGCTATAGATAGGGCTGTGTGGAGGAGGGTAGATGTGTTGGAAATGAAATGGTTGGGGACAATATGTGGTGTGAGGTGGTTTGATCGAGTAAGTAATGAAAAGGTAAGAGAGATGTGTGGTAATAAAAAGTGTGGTTGAGAGAGCAGAAGAAGGTGTATTGAAATGGTTTGGTCACATGGAGAGAATGAGTGAGGAAAGATTGACAAAGATATATGTGTCAGAGGTGGAGGGAACGAGAAGTGGGAGACCGAATTGGAGGTGGAAGGATGGAGTGAAAAAGATTTTGAGCAATCGGGGTCTGAACATACAGAAGGGTGAAAGGCGTGCGAGGAATAGAGTGAACTGGAACGATGTGGTGTACCGGAGTCGACGTGCTGTCAGTGGATTAAACCAGGGCATGTGAAGCGTCTGGGGTAAACTATGGAAAGTTTTGTGGGGCCTGGATGTGGAAAGGGAGCTGTGGTTTCGATGTATTATACATGACAGCTAGAGACTGAGTGTGAACGAATGTGGCTTTTGTTTTCTTTTCCTAGCGCTACTTCGCGCGCATGCGGGGGGAGGGGGTTGTCATTTCATGTGTGGCGGGGTGGCAACGGAAATGAATAAAGGCAGCAAGTGTGAATTATGTACATGTGTATATATGTATACGTCTGTGTATCTATATATGTGTATACGTTGAAATGTTAAGGTATGTATATGTGCGTGTGCGGACGTGTATGTATATACATGTGTATGTGGGTGGGTTGGGCCATTCTTTCGTCTGTTTCCTTGCGCTACGTCGCTAACGCGGGAGACAGTTATAGTATACAATGCTGTATATCTTAATTCACTATTGATGGTTCAGTGAATAAAAGCCGTAACCAGGTAAACGTTGCCATCAACGGAGCATCCGGGTTAAACGTTTGAAGCCTCGGACAAATATGGCTTCCGCTCAGCATCAAAGGGAGAAAGTTTTCCGTTCTTAAAGGGAAAGTTTAATGAGGTGGAATCAAGACAGACTTATGAGAGAAAGTCTTCTTAAGACAAAGTCAAAAACAGACTTCTTAGAGCGGCACTACACTACACATCCGTAGTTCACTATACACCAAGGTACACTACACTACACATGAACGCTTGTTTGTCAACTTACTGTCTTTGATAAAATACGGTGGTGTGACGTACAGTCATAATGATGTCTTGGGAATGACTGTGTGTGTGTGTGTGTGTGTGTGTGTGTGTGTGTGTGTGTGTGTGTGTGTAATTACCTATCTATTGTGAATGGAGCAGGAGTTATTCACTAGTGGGGCCCTGTCTCTTAAACATTCTCTACTGTCAAGCTTTTTACATCTATGTTTGCTGTCCGCACTAACCATGTCTTCGGTCATTCTGTTCCATTCATCTACCATTCTTATCTAGTAAGGTATTTCTTTGCATCTTTTCGAACAAGTTTCTTTCTTCGTTATGTCGTCTGGTTGGTCAGTCTCGACATCCCTCAAAGATCTGTCTAGTCGTCACTCATCGCTCTTCTTTCTTCCATGGTCGGTAAATTCATAGCCAAGATGTAGCCTTGCCCTGTAACAGACCTTTCTTGATTCTGATACGGTCGGAGCTGCCTTTCTTTAGTCTACACTTGCTCTTTGTGCTTATTTAGGTTAGGTGCTCAAACTCAAGAAGACTTTTCTAGTGTTGGTCTTATGTCGGGTGTGAACACCTTGTCGAATATTTCCTTCACCATGAACTTGAAGGCAACTCTACCATTCATCAGCCGACAGTTTGCATCCGTTACTATTTCTCAATATGGGACTCTAACAACAGATTAAATCGCCTTCCAAGTCTCGCACAGATTTCAACAGCTTACTTCCTGCTTGATGATATTCATATTGAGACCCTTTTATTCTGTGTCCCATCCTCATACTTACTCGGACTGATTTTCATCAACCATGTTTCAGACCAACTTTGGTGTCTGTCTATGTCCCCTTGTAAGCTCCTGCAGTCCTCCTCTCTTTTCATTTCTCTCATGACCTTTGCATCATCTGCAAACATATTCGGGTAGGAGTCCATACCATCTGGAAAATCGTTCACAAAGATCAAGGAGAATAATTGTCTCAGAATAGAATCTTGTGGCACTCCACTAGTAACCTCAACCTATGATGAGAGGCTTCTGTGATATGTGTCCTTACTTGTCTTCCTTTCAGATAACTTATCAATGGACAGAGTCTCCACTCTTGTTTATGGCTGGTGATCCAGCTTCTTAATCAGCTTCCCATGTGGGTACGGCCTCATATGCTTTCCAGCAGTCCAGATACAAACAATAAACCCAGCATTGTCTTTTGTCCAGTAAGGTATAGCTGACTGTACCTAGATAAACTGCAGGTTACATGTGAGAGGAACACATAGGGCCAGCAAGTGGGGGAGTGTACGAGAGGGAATCTATACTTGTGGGTCCACATCTCATAAACTTTTTCTACTTTCACTCAACTTTTTAATCTGTACAATCTTTCCATCTTTCCTTAGAAGTTTCCTACTTGGGTATGGCCTCTGGTTGTTCTGTATTTGTGTAGTTCTAGGGACTGTTCTCTGCTGACAGTATCAATCTGGTTTAGAAACCAATATGTCGTGATCAAGTCATCCTTTTACCTTTTCTCTTCCATGGTTCGCAAATCATGACCTCTAACCTCTCAATGTAATCAAGTTTTTTTTAATTTAGGCATCATATTTTCTATCCCTCTTCTGGATCGTCTCTATTAGTCCTTTGTGCATCTTAATGTGCGGTAGCCAAACTCGAGAACCATGTCATAGTGTGAACCCAATACAGCACGTGAGTACTTTGTTGATCATCATCTATGTATGTAAATGTAATCCTAACATTACCAGCAAACACTTTGTCTCTCAAGATGGACTTCTGGCGAGAACTGAGGTACGATTTATTGTCTCGTGCTGCTCACACACACACACACACACACACACACAGATCCCTGCAAGATATTTCTTTGCTGGATGATATTCCTAGTGAGATCTTTCATTGTGTTCCATCATCATTACTTTTACTGACGGCTTAAATTTCATCATCCAAATGACAGACCAACGGTGGAGTGTCTCTTGGTCCCCTCAATACATGATGCGATCCTGTCAAAATCCCCCCCCTCCCAGACCTTGTTATCATTCGAACATGTTCAAGTTGGAGTCCAGTTCGTCTGACAAGTTATTCACACAGATCCAGAGAAGCGATGATCCTGGAACAGACCGCAGAGGCACAACACTGATCACGTGTTGAGAAGCCTCCTGTGCGATGCGTCCTCTCCTCTCCTCCGCTGAGGCCAGCGGTCTTACATCGGACAAATCCTCTTGTTCCTGCCTGGAAATCCTGCTTCATTACCAGTTTCCTGTGTGGTGGTGTGTCAAGTGTGGTGGTGTCAAAGGCTTTCTTCCAGTGCAGGTGCAGATAGACCTTTCATCTTTCTCATTTACCTTACATTGAGAGATGTGTGAGGGGCCTCTTACCCACGATAACTCCCTGAAACCATACAGTCTCTTACTCAAGTGGTTCCTCTAAAAAAGATGTTCCCATATGGTCTCTGATCATCTTCTCTAGTGGTATACACTCGACTTCAGTGGTATACAGACCATATTCATCAACTCACGTTGTCTCTGATCATCATCTAAAGTGGTTCACACACTACACTTATGACAGCGTAACTTAGCGGTTTGGCCAGAAAACAGCCCAGGACACAATTTTATGATTGAGTACAATATATGTTTTTTCACCACTTGAGGTTCTTGCCTTTACCTAGTGAGTCATGATGAGTTGACAGCCAAGATAGCTGTGTTTACGATGGGTAACTCGTGATATGGTCGGCTTAATCTGTAAATGATGTGTTGACAAAAGGTCAAGTACGGTGGTGCAAGATAAACTGTTGTTACTGACAGTTCAATAAACTAAACTGTTGTTGCTTGAAGCTAAGCTCTCGCTACCGAACTAAACTTCCGCGATGACAACTCCAGCAACCTAACTAAACTTAGGTAGCTCGTTGCACCGAGGTTATCAAAATGTTCAACAATTCTGACTGGTATCAAATCACTTCGTAACTTCCGTTTGGTAAACTAAATAGATTTAAGACGTGTGGTCGGCTATCAGAGGAAACGATTCTCAGTCTGGGAATCATCTTGGTGGCCGGTCTATCTGTAACTTTTATCAGGCAAAATGTCCGAGACTTAAGATAATCATCCAGGTGGAGACGCACTTCTGAACTGTACAGAGTGAGGATAATCTGCCATGACTTACACTTGGAAACTCTTTCCATGAATCCACCAATTTTGGTTGCCCTTTTCACTGCTTCTGTACAGTGTTTACTTGCCTTTAGCTCACCAGAGATTAACACACCCAAGTCTTCTTCCCCATTTACCTAGAGTATTTCAAGAGAATTCATTCTGTATTTGGTCTTCTCGAGTCTACAACTGATGTTTCAGTGATGTTTCTTCATCAATATCTTGGTTTTCAGCCTAATTTGTAAGCGCCTCAGTGGTGCTGTGGTTAACGTTGCGTCCTATTAATGCACTGGTCGATCCTCGGTGCAGGCAGACGGCCTGCGGCTGCCCTAGCTATTCATCGTTCCTCTTATGGACAGATAAATCATCTTGGGTTGTGGTGAGCACTGGACTGTTACACGACTGAAAACCGATACTGTATAACGTGGTTCAAGGTAACCCTGTGGTGACCATGTCCACCTGTGTACCACCCTGGGGTGACCATGTCCACCTGTGTACCACCCTGGGGTGGCCATGTCCACCTGTGTACCACCCTGGGGTGGCCATGTCCACCTGTGTACCACCCTGGGGTGGCCATGTCCACCTGTGTACCACCCTGGGGTGGCCATGTCCACCTGTGTACCACCCCGGGGTGGCCATGTCCACCTGTGTACCACCCCGGGGTGGCCATGTCCACCTGTGTACCACCCTGGGGTGGCCATGTCCACCTGTGTACCACCCTGGGGTGGCCATGTCCACCTGTGTACCACCCTGGGGTGGCCATGTCCACCTGTGTACCACCCTGGGGTGGCCATGTCCACCTGTGTACCACCCTGGGGTGGCCATGTCCACCTGTGTACCACCCTGGGGTGGGTTGCCACACCCATCCCAAGGTACCAGAGTACCTTACAGCCGTTCATTATAACTTATAACCATACAACCACCTCAGTAGCTCTACACTTTTCTGATATTCTGATTTCTTCAATTCTGATCGTTTCTTTTCGTATTTTCGATTTCTACGATTTAGTCAACGTATTTCATTCTTTTGTTGACGTAGATACTCTTGCGAACGAACGTAAACATCACTAACCCACTGTTCACACCATTATATTTCTATCATTTTTTTTTTTACAGAAAAACTGTTAATCGATTAGGATTCTCTGTTAGCATCGACAAGATCCAATAATTTTGTTTTATGAAGAACTAATTTCAATAACAGTTTAGGTATGTCGGCTGACAGAAGAAAAAGAAAACGGAAGGTTATTTTGTCGAGAAAGTGGGCAACGTTGGGTCAAATGTTACTACCATTTCTTTATATTTCAACTTTATTACTCCTTAGATGAATTTTGCTGAACTAAAAAGTTTTTGCAAATTTCAAGCCTCATACGACCACCTGTAATGACGGTCACGATCGATCTTGAGTTGACTCAGTCCACCAGGGTCACTGACCACGTCATCATAAAGTCTGGCTAAAGTGTTAGGTCACACACTTAACCTGGCCTGACCTCTGACCCCTCGACCTCATTCTTACCTCAGCGTAACCCAGAGGTGGAGTAAAGGACAAGAAAAGATGTTGCAAGTTGGCCAACATAATAAGAACTGCAAAATGACAATCCTTAACATATTTTTTCTTTTCTTTTCGAAAGTTGAGGCATCGAACACACTTAAAGGATATTCTATCACGAGTTAGACCCATTCTATCTACAGTCAGGTCTTATATTTCAAGTAAGCTCTGAAAGTTTTTTTTCTTTAATAAGATAGATTTAAGTGAACTTAATGTGGTCTATATCTTAAACTCCTCTGAAAATTTTTCAAAGGAATGCAAATAAATTTAAACAGCAACAGACTATTAGGTCCTGTCGTGGCTGTTTGTGAGAGTGGAGGACATCTGCCCCATACATCACTGTGGTACAATACATATCAAACGTATGTAAACATTATAAACAATTCATGCAGCTCAGGAGGGGCAAGTAATGCCAGTCGTGGATATGAATCAAAATATTGATCAAGTTTTAAACGTATCTGCGGTACTGTTTTCAACCACTCTGATTAGTACGTCATTAAACAAGTTAACAATCCTGTTAGGGAAAAAGTACTTCGCCTCATTCGAGGTAAAACGTTTGCCCACAAGTTTGTAACCATTACTACGAGTGAAACCAGACGAATCTATCTCAAGTAAGTCATTAGATCCAGATTATCGAAGCCTTTGATCATTTTGAATGTTTATATTAGATCATCCTTGAACCTTCTCTTATCTAAACTAAACAGATATAAGTCGTTTAGTTGGATCTCATAGGATTTGTTTCTCAGTGCGGGAATCATCTTGGTATCTCGCCTCTGTACTCTCTCCATTCTGTCTACGTCTTTCCTCAAGTAAGGTGACCAAAACTGAGCACAAGGTTCAAGATGGCGACGCACGAGTCACTTGTAAAGTGGAATGATAATTTCCTTGGACTTAAATTCGGTCGTCCTTACTTGGTTTTATATCACCAGAAATGATTACCCCCAAAACTTTTCTCTCATTCATGTGTTGCAGCTCATCATGATTCATACTGTAGCTTGCCCTTTCATTTCTACTAACGACATGTAAACACTGCATTTATCGACGTCATTTGCCACATATAAGCTCACTCCATCATTTCGTTTATGTTTACTCGAAGCCGCCAACGTTTAATTTCTGTTGTAGGTTTGTTTGCCAACTTAGCATCGTCTGTGAATTTCGGTATTCTGCAATACAGTCACGTTATCAATACATTTTATATGAGAAAGACAGCTGGTCCCAAGACCGATCCTTCTGGCACTCCACTTATACGTCTAACCATTCTGAGGTTCGACTATTAATGACAACTTTTGTTTACGTTCAGTTAACCAAACTCCTCCCATCGAGGCACAACGCCATCTATGTCATGTGACTTAACTTTAGTTAGTAGCATTTGATGCAGAACTTTATCGAATGTTTATTGAAAATCTAAATAGATAATATGAACTGCTTTATTTTCATCGTTCGTGTTATCAAACAGATGGTTTATAATGTTGTCTCGAATGATGGTTTCCATAAGGTTACCAAGTACAGACGTTAAGCTGTTTCGACGATAATTTCTGGGCTGTGACTTATTACCTTTTTGAAAATGTGCGTTACATTAGCAAGCTTCCATTCATGTGGTACCTTCCCTGCAGCAAGTGACATATTGAACAGAGTAGTCAAGGGTTCAACTATTTCGTTTTTCACCTCTTTCATTGTCCTCGGATAAATCTCACCAGGACCTGCTGTTATATTGTATTTCATTTCATTTATTGTTGACACTATGTCTTCATCACTTAATCCACGTACCGCGAAATGCTTTCCTCTCCGAGCATAGGACCAAGATTCGGGAAATGCCTTGTATCTTCAAGTATAGCTACAGGTACGAATAAAGATCATTTTAAAATCTCTGCCATGTCTTCGTTGTCGTGAACCAAATCACCATTTTCAATCATTAATGAACCAGTTGACTGAGTAATGACTCTTGCTTTTAATGCACCCATGAAACTCTTCCGGGTTTCTTCTGCTATTATCAGCAACATAAGCTTCATACTGACGTTTACTTTGACGTAAGTCTCTTAGTTTCTTCACGCAGAATTACATCATTTGCTCTATCAAGCTGATTATTGATATCTTTGGCTTTTTATTTGTTGCTTTCTTAGACAACATACACTTCTTTATGTCATCGCTCCACCATTTTGGCTTCGCATTGGAAAAAGGTCATTTACTGCGCGTTGGCACAAATGATCCCTCCACTGCTTTGAACGTTTTACTGAAGCTCACCCAAGCAAAGTCCATATCGTTATCATTTATAGCACCCCAAGTTTGCTAATTTAGAACAATGCGAAGATCTTTAAAATTTGCAAATCTAAAATCTAATTTTTTTTTTGCGCCTCTCAAGTTGACCAAGACTACAGGTAAGTTAACTCATAAGTAATCCGCCGGTGATCAGTTGTATCAAACTTTTCCTCGACTTCAACAGTGTTAACAAGGTCCTCATTTGTAGTTAAAACTAAATCTAACATATTCTTGAGGCGAGTAGGTGTATCACCTGTTTGTACTAGGCCACCACCAAGCAGATCTAGGTAAAGCCCACGTCCCGACCTAACCGCTACACCATGTTAAGATCACCGACTATATCCTCGTTGCTTTCATTACTAATTTCTGTTTTTTGACTATTTTGTCTCTCGTCTGCCTCTGGTGTGTATGCTGGGCCTATAAACTAATCGTACTGTTATATTCCTTCGACACATCTTTGAGTTCTACGAAAATGAAGACGATTTTATCAACAAAAACAAGATCTTTTCAGGACAAGATTTAGGTAAGGTTTAACCAAAAGCAAGACACCAACGCCTAACGTATTTCTCCCATTATCATTGTTTAATACAGTGTACTCAGAGATGGTGGATTTGACGAGGAAATCTCTATTTCTAGTATCTAGTCAAGATTCTGAAATACCAACTATATCAAATTTTGATCTGCTCTTCCTCAGGTCCATAAGACGAGCGAGCAACACACTGTTGACATCGAATTATCAACATGTGGTCATAAGAGAAATGTTGGAGTCCTACAGAAACGCCGACAGCGGTATCAGCCTAAACTCAACCAAGATGTTCATCCTCCCTTCGAGTCTGATCGATATATAGGTACGTAGCTTAGGGCGGTGCGTGGGTGTGTGGGCGGGTGCATGTTCGTAAATTCAGCGCATGGCATATAAAGATATATGAAGAGACGGGGCAAGATGATGTAACACACTTTCTCCGTAACACACAAATAGTAAGCACACACACACACACATGATCGCTGTGGCACAGTATAAGACGCGTTAATGTTTGTCTCATTTTCAGGCCATCTGTTGGATGAGTTCCAATATACAAGCATGTCCAGCTACCGTTACACCGCACCATGAGCTGTGTTGTGTCTTCATTAATTCATTTGTTTGGTTTTTGATACTTTATATGAAGAGCATTCACGTGTGCACCTTCACAGATCACCACTGGGTGAGGGCCTCAAGCTTATCATTATAAAACAACGTAAATTAAGTACGCCTTGCGGGATACCCGCTCATGAAATGAACAATGTTAGAGAAATTCGTTATACGTGAGGCGATGATCGAGGCAGTGATCATGCTGATGTCACTGCAGTTCATACGAATCTGACGTATTTGATAAATGATGTAAATAATCATTATAATAACATATGTAACCAAACTGATATGTACATACAACCACTGCAGTAACATATGAAATTATGACCGTGATATCTACAATCAGTGCAGGGATATCTAAGATAACACACTTCCTTTATCTCATAATCTATGGAGTAATATCTGAGGTAGCTCTGACATGATTTAAGTGGTTTATATCTATCTCAGAGGCGCTCATATCAGCACCATGTGCAGTGTTCTCTATAATTTGATCCAAAACTTGCCGGACTGTAAATTCTGTTGTCTCTAGTGATGGGTCACTCTGTGGGACGTAAACAGTTTATCAAAACATGCCAGCGCGGGGAAGGGGTTCGAATACTGGGCATGTCAGTCGGACCACATCCAACACAGGATTTCATCCTCCTCTCAAGGCTGGTCGATAAATGCGTACCTGGCTTAGGCTGGTGAGTGTGTGTGTGTGTGCAAGTGCATATACACATACAGGAATAAAGACATGGCATATATGGAAATGGGTAAAAGAAAGGGTAACAAGACTGTAGAACTGTCTCTCCGTAACACGCAAATAGTAATCACACACACACACACACACACACACACACACACTGTGAGGAACTAAACAAGATAATCAGACAGGAATTACCTTGGTGAGGCAACATGGTTAAAGGGATTTAAGGAAGGTCATGGGTAAGGAATCTCTTAGATTTTTACGAAAGAGTGAGCTCCATACAGGATAGAAGCGAAGGCAAGGAGGATTGTTTGTATCTTGAGTGCCAGAAAGCGTTTGCCTCTGTACCTCCTTATAGGCTGTTTAAGAAGCTGGATCACAAGGCAGGATCAACGGGAAGACTACTTCATTGGTAGAAGATTCTTTTAGAGGAAAGAAACAAAGGACGGATGTCAACGGTAACTTTTCAAAATGAGTGGAAGTCATCATACAAGTTCCGCAGGTTCTAGTCTAGGACCATCACTTTTCTTGATATATGTAAGAGGATTTGTTAGAAGGAATCAACCTCATGTGGATATGTTTGCAAACGATGCAGATCTCATGAGGGGAAATGAATGGCATGGAAGACTGCAGCAAGTTACAAAGGGACCTTGACCGATTTCAGAGTTGATTTGCTGCATGGTTGATGATGTTCCACCTCTGGAAAATTCTTTCACATACGTAAGAACATCTATAAACAATGACATACTTCGCCTGGGATGTGTGATCCATTATGGTTGGCGTTGGATGGCGGGAATCAAGTGTGATGTTGGGATTAAATAATTTAGTCAAGTACTGGCACCTGTTGAGATGGATTGTCCCCATGAAACATCTCGTGCGACATGTATAGAAAAATTACATGTTAAATAAAATTGTATGAACTCCTACTGAAGTACGATTTCACCTTCATACTATCATCAAGGACAAGTGTGATCATATCTATCTATCTATCTATCTATATATATATATATATATATATATATATATATATATATATATATATATAGATATATACACACACACACATATATATATATATATATATATATATATATATATATATATATATATATATATATATACACACACACATATATAGATATCTGGGAGTGGATCTGTCAGCGGATGGAACCATGGAAGCGGAAGTGGATCATAGGGTGGGGGAGGGGGCGAAAATTTTGGGAGCCTTGAAAAATGTGTGGAAGTCGAGAACATTATCTCGGAAAGCAAAAATGGGTATGTTTGAGGGAATAGTGGTTCCAACAATGTTGTATGGTTGCGAGGCGTGGGCTATGGATAGAGATGTGCGCAGGAGGATGGATGTGCTGGAAATGAGATGTTTGAGGACAATGTGTGGTGTGAGGTGGTTTGATCGAGTAAGTAACGTAAGGGTAAGAGAGATGTGTGGAAATAAAAAGAGCGTGGTTGAGAGAGCAGAAGAGGGTGTTTTGAAATGGTTTGGGCACATGGAGAGAATGAGTGAGGAGAGATTGACCAAGAGGATATATGTGTCGGAGGTGGAGGGAACGAGGAGAAGAGGGAGACCAAATTGGAGGTGGAAAGATGGAGTGAAAAAGATTTTGTGTGATCGGGGCCTGAACATGCAGGAGGGTGAAAGGAGGGCAAGAAATAGAGTGAATTGGAGTCATGTGGTATACAGGGGTTGACGTGCTGTCAGTGGATTGAAGCAAGGCATGTGAAGCGTCTGGGGTAAACCATGGAAAGCTGTGTAGGTATGTATATTTGCGTGTGTGGACGTGTGTATGTACATGTGTATGGGGGGGGGGGGGTTGGGCCATTTCTTTCGTCTGTTTCCTTGCGCTACCTCGCAAACGCGGGAGACAGCGACAAAGTATAAAAAAAAAAAAAAAAAAAAAAATATATATATATATATATATATATATATTTATTGGAAAGGATCACAATTTTGCGCGTGATCAAGATATTCCTATGAGTCCAAGGGGAAAATGAAACACGAAAAGTTCCCGAGTGCACTTTCGTGTGATAATCACATCATCAAGGGAGACACAAGAGAGGAATATAACAGTCAGTTGATATACATCGAAGAGACGAAGCTAGGACGCCATTTGGTAAACATGTGATTGTCCAAAACATTACCAAATCGCGTCCTAGCTTCGTCTCTTCGATGTATATCAGCTGACTGTTATATTCCTCTCTTGTGTCTCCCTTGATGATGTGATTATCACACGAAAGTGCACTCGGGAACTTTTCGTGTTTCATTTTCTCCGTGGACTCATAGGAATATATATATATATATATATATATATATATATATATATATATATATATATATATATATACATTATACTTGGTCGCCATCTACCGCGTCAGCGAGGTAGCGCAAGGAAACAGACGAGGAATGACCCAATCCACCCACGTACATATGTATATGCATAAACGCCCATACACGTATATGTACATACATATACATTTCAACGTATGCAGAATATATGCATACACAGACATATGCAGATATACACGTGTACATATTCATACATGCTGCCTTCATCCATTCTCGTCACCACCCCGCTACACATGAAATACATATATATATATATATATATATATATATATATATATATATATATATATATATATATATATATATATATGTGTGTGTGTGTGTGTGTGTGTGTGTGTGTGTGTGTAAGGTTAAAAGACGGGATAACACGAGTGTAAAACTTTCTTCCCTTTGTACACTTATAGTAATGTCAGTCCGTCTGTCTGTGTGCCATCAATATACGCAGCCATCATGAATAAACTTAAACTATGAAATTTATCTCAGTTGGTCAAGAACGCTCTGCAAGACGGCAACACTGGCCTAAATACAAAGGCAACATCCTTCCCGTTTTCTATGTAACTGAAGACGACATTTCTTTCATGAGAATTTATCCCCGTGTAATTCTTTCATAACTCACATTTCTACACACCATATGATAAATAGTTTAATATAATATTTGTTTAATGTTTTTAACTGGTAAACATATAAAAAGTATATGTGACCCTCAGAATTATTTCCCCGGTAATCCTTTTTATTTATATCTTACATAAGAGGGTTGCCAACATTCCTCGATCAGCCAAGAGTAAACGTTAAGCATGTGTCTAATACTGCTGCAGCAACGATGAAGCAAGTGCTTATTTCTGTTCTGAGAGAGAGAGAGAGAGAGAGAGAGAGAGAGAGAGAGAGAATCTTATATGAAACTTAGAAAATGTCATGTTTATCTCATTAACTCGCTCAGCACGACGACACAACTCTTGCATATGATGACCTGGTCTTTAACCTGACCCTGAGGCACAAGGAAGATCACTAGACTCAAGGGTCGTACAGTCGTGCTCAATGGTCGTGCTCTCGTGCTCAAGGGGCGTGTTGTCGTGCTCAAGGGTCGTGTTGTCGTGCTCAATGGTCGTACCGTCGTGCTCAAGGGTCGTGTTGTCGTGCTCGAGGGGTTAGAATACTCAAACAACAATATTGAGACAATGAAAAAATGCCAAAGTTCCGAGCGAGTATTTGGAGAACATGAGACAAACATCAGGTAAATACTTGATGAACATCAAGTGAAAACCTGGCGAATATCTGGCGAATATCTTGTGAATATCGGACCAATACAGGGAGGACGAAGGCTATGTATAGTGTGCACGAGGGCCCCATGTCGTACTCACAACAAACCTTTACCTTCTGTTTGTAATTCCTATACTTAATAACCCAATTACCCATCTGTACCATAATGGGTACACCATAGCCATTCGTCGCCCCATAATTTGCAGACGCATCGTAATCGTACCAAAATCGTCGCCTGTGTTTATATCGTACCGTAGAACGTACCCTCGACCGAGGTACACATTAGGTAGTGTGGCCACAACACGTCCAGCTGGACGGTCGACACTCACTCACTAAATACATCTCATCCTTCATGGTACAACTCTCATCCTTCATGGTACAACTCTCATCCTTCATGGTACAACTCTCATCCTTCATGGTACAACTCTCATCCTTCATGGTACAACTCTCATCCTTCATGGTACAACTCTCATCCTTCATGGTACAACTCTCATCCTTCATGGTACAACTCTCATCCTTCATGGTACAACTCTCATCCTTCATGGTACAACTCTCATCCTTCATGGTACAACTCTCATCCTTCATGGTACAACATACTCAGCAACTAAGTACACTTGGTCCATGAGGGTGTAATTGCTGCTTTGATGTGGATTCCAAGAATGATTGCCTCTCCGACCTGCAGTACTGATCCTCACGACTCATGTATACATTACTGAGGTCACACACAGCTCGAGCAGCCACGGGTGGCACTCACGTGTACATAAATGTGCTGGATTTATACCGGATGTTTGACTCAGGTTATCTCAACCTACGAAGACTAGACTAGAATCCTTAATCTGATGAAAAAAACTGATTTTCATTATGCATCTAAGGCTATTTCATTACCAAAATGTGAATAATGATTTTCATTTAACTTTTCCATAAAGATGGTATGCATGACTTGTACCAGGGTACAGTTTGCATGACTTGTACCAGGATACAGTCTGCATGACTTGTACCATACAGGTACAGTTAGTCTGTACCTGAGTTTGTGGATATTAGGGAACTATTTTCTCTACGTAACTCTGGGGAACATTACGTCATTTCCGCCACATTTTCGATTGGGTGCGACTGGGAGATCAGGCTTGATAGGGGATTAGGGGCCGATAAGCTTGGCTAATCAATGGTCATATGATGATGTTTCCCCAGCGCACTCACCTTGTGTGCAAAACACAAAACTGCTAGCGTGCCAACCTCCTTGCAGGTAGAACAGCTAGAGCACAAAATCGCTAAAGTACCAAATTACCAAAGTACCAAGTAGTTCAAAATTACTAACACAAAAACATTGTTTTGAATATTTATTCCTTCATGTAATACTCTATTGAGACTGCTGCTTGAAGAGCGCAAGAACTTAATAATTATGCCTCAGACATCTGTAATTAGAATATGTTTACAGGTGTAAAGATAATTCCGGATGTTATCACAGTCAAATAGATTCCTTCATTAACTAATCGCCCTTATGTAGAGAAACAACAGCTTTACTTTAACCAGACGAGAGGTCACGCAATCACTAGACAGAAAAGCATATACATATAGATTCACATGCATACACACACGCATCACGTCCATGGTGTACAACAGTATTCAACCTTAATAAGAAACATCGTGTTATCGTAATCGCTGTTGCTTTACTCTGCAAACTAATGTAAAGAAATCAAATGAGCAACAGACCAGTGGGGTCCTCTAGAGGTTTTTGTGATGGTGGAAGATATCAAAGTCATCCAACAGCTTACTCTAGCACTACAAAAGGAGTACATCTTACGAAAGATAAATCCTGAAAGAATTTTAAGTAATTAACCAGGGGCAAATAATGTGGAGTTCAAACGCAGTCAGTCTACATCCAGTATAATCTTAAGCATATCTATGATGCTCATCTGAACTACTTTGATTGGAAGGTAATTCCATGTATTAACTATCATCTTCAAGAAAAAGTACTTCTCTTCTTTCGAAGTAAAACGTTTTGCTTTGAGTTTGCATCTATTTCTAATTGTGAAATTTCGCAAATCGAACTTTCAATAGCTTGTTCGTTCTAGATTTAGAAAGGCTTTAATGATTTTGAAAACTTGTATTAGATGACCTCCTAACCAACTCTTTCCCAAACTAAGTAAATTTCAGACATTTAGTTGGCTCTTATAAGGTTTCTTTTTCATGTCGGTAATCATCGTGGTAGCTCGCCATTCATACTGTCTGTTTCAAAGTCTTGTTTGAACTGTGCTGACTAAAACTGAACGACATTCATGACGAGGAAGCACCAGTGACTTGTAGAGAATGAACATTATTATATAATTTCCTTCAATTACCTTTTGAAGTGCAACAAAATTCATGTTGTCGCTTGCCTTTTCACTTGTACTAACAGTATGTAAAACTTTGCACTTGTCGAAGTTAAGATGCGTTTACCACCTATGGGCCCAGTCAATCAGTTTGTCTATACCAGTTTGAAGCTGCCAACAGTAAATTGCCGTTGTGAATCTATTCTCTACGTTAATATCGTTTGTAAATTTTGAAATCTTACAACGCAGCCCACTATCAATGCCAGTAATTCATATAAGAAAGAGAGCCGGTCCCAAGACTGGTCCCTGTGGCACCCAACTTGTGACGCCTAACCATTCTTCGGCTTGACCATTAATAATGACTCTTCTACAGCCATTTAACTAATTTCCTAACCACCGAGATACAACCCCATCTATACACGTGACCTAATATTTGTCAGTAATCTTTGATTTGGAGCTTTTTCAAGAGTTTCTGTGAAAGGAAAGAGTTTGCGCTTGAGGGCCCGCATCTCAACATTCTCTTTCATCATGTTACTTTTAAACTAGTGAATAATTGCTCACATCTATATGATCATTTTCATTTCATTCCATTCTCGCAGTGCTCGTTTACTATCAATGTACTTCTTTATACCTTTTGGACATGTTTCCTGTTTAATGTCATGTTACATCCTCTGGTTTTTTACCTCTGCTAATTTCGAAGAACTGTCACTGTCTACATCATCAAGCTGATATCACAACTTAAAATGTTGTCATCAGGTCACTCCTCACTTTCTTTCCTCCATGTTTCACCAATGTAAAGCGTCCAGCAATTCCGTAACTCATGATTCTTATTTCCGGTACTTTCTTTGTTGCTCTTCTCTGGATCTGGGGAAAAAACTTGAGAAGGATATTCTACTTTTGGCCCATGTAAGATGTGAACAGTTTGCTGAATATTTCGTAATTTATGTTTTTGAAAACTGTTCTGTTGTTTACCCTGAGACAGTTTGTCTCCTTTATCATGTACCTCCGGTGGGACTCTGGCTACAGTGTCATCTCTCTGTCACACATACGTTCCTGCAGCTTATGTCTTGCTTGATGATAGTCATATCGAGACATTCAGTCCTTGTGACCCAGCCTCATTACCTTACATATATTTGCGTTGAATTTTATCACTCCTGTATCAGACCCACTGTGGAGTTTGTCCAGGTTCCCTGCATGAGAAACGCAATCCGGCTCTATCTTTACTTCCTGTATGTATGTCTGTTTACCCATCTATAATTACCTATGAATGTGTTATGGTATGATTACTTATGTTTAGTCGAATGATTACTGATGTTATCGTATGATTACTGATGTTATGGTAGGATTACTGATGTATTTGTGATTCTTGTGTGTGTTTTACGGGAAGAGAGTTTTGCATTGGTGTTCGTCGTCTATTAACCTTGTCTTTGTACTCTGTCTTGACTCTTACGTTTACACACACACACACACACACACACACACACACACACACGACTCTGATCAGACACAACCTTTAATTTCTTAAAACAGATCTGTGACGTGAACAGTGAAAAGTTCTCCGAGAGATGTTGTGACAGAAAAACCACAGGACATAACGTGACATAAGCGAGAAACATGTTAGATAATGTGTAATGAAACAGTTTTATAGTAGAAAAAATGATGGATGGATGAAATAGAATGATTAACGACATGGCTAATACGATCATAAATAAATTCAAGAGGTTTGTGTGATAGCGGAGAATGTTCGAGAGATGGGAGCCGACGGGTATAAAACTACCTCCCCGTACAGTACAATTAGGTGTTTACAGTCTACGAGCTTCATTTACATAGTCATTAGAGTCAGTGACCATGATTCACGCATGAGCCCACCCGGGTTCGACATTTTGGCCCGCGCGACAGTCGGTCCTCAACCAACCCAGGTGTTCATCTTCCCCTTATGGTCGATCGATAAATGGGTAACTGGCTTAGGCTCGAGTGTGTGTGTGTGTGTGTGTGTGTGTGTGTGTGTGTGTGTGTGTGTCAGAAACATAAATATCTCATGTACGTCCGTTGGTAATAGAGTGGAGACGAGAGGAAGCGATAAAAAAGATAACTGAAGACCTTATCTTCTTATCTCTACTGAAACGCTGACATCCATATAAGCCTTCGTTTCCTGGTGATGTGTGCTCACACTGCCTCCTCCAACCCCCTCCCCTCTATCTCTATCTCTCATCCCAGCGCCGCAGCAACTACATACTTCCAGTCCAGGAAGATTACAACATAGCTAAAGTAGCAGCTAACACATCACAACATAGCGAGGGTATCCCAACATAGCTATGGCAGAAGCTAACATATCACAGCATGGCTAGGGTAACAGTTAATAGATCACAACATGGCTAGGGTAGAAGATAATACATCACAATATGGCTTGGGTAGCAGCTAATATCACAACATAGCTAAGGTAGAAGCTAATACGTCACAACATGGCATGGGTAACAGCTAACACGGCACAATATGACCTGGGTAGGAAATGTTATGATGAAGGTTAGGGGAACTTAACAACATATGGGGGTAAAATCTTCAGGTACGGTTCCATAGCTTCAGGCAAGTTATTTACATAAACCAGGAAGAGAAGTGGTCCTAGAGGCGAACCCTGTGGCGCCCCGCTTGTCACCTCAACCCATTAGGGAAAGACTCCTCTAACATGCTCCCTCTGTTCCATACAACTGAGATAATCATTCTAGTTTTCGCCTTAATCCTGTTTAGTGATTCGGTTTCTTAATCACCCTCCCATGCCGCACAAGTCCTAATGTTTTATGGCATTCCAGATTCAAACAGTCCAACCAGCTTTCCCTCCTGCCTGAGCTCACTCTCTCATAGATCTCTAAGAGGTTTGTTACGCATGCCTCCTCTCCTTCAAGCCCTGCTCTGTCTCACATAGGTGATTTCTCCTCTAAAAAGTCGTTCATTTGCTTCGTGATTAACTACGTAACCCTGCACACCACCCACACTAGTTAGCGAGACCGGTCTGCAGTTGAGCACCTGGTCTCGGTCTCCTTAATTATATACAGGTATGACGTTTGCTCTTTTCCACTCCTTTGGCACTATGCCTCTCTCCAGTGACATCCTGAACAGTAATCAAGGGGTTGATCTATCGTATCTACTCACATCTACATCACATATGATGAAATTTCAGCAGGACCACGAGCCTTGTATGGGTCAAGTCGTCAAGTCATTTTAGTATTGTGTTGATATCTTTTACGGATATATCCAACCCACCTCTCCATCCTATCCCATCTCACTGGTTTTGGGATATAGCTTTTACCACTGTCAGAATAAATCTGAACGTCATTCAGTTCTTCACATATCCTCACATTAATCCTTCTCTACAGCACTTCCCTCTGTAGCCCGTAGCATAAGCTGCTCTCTCACTAACACCTGACCCCTCACTCACCTCGTCCACAGTCATCTTATCAAAGTTTCTTTGCTCGTCCTTCCTTATCCTGCCGCACTCGCTCCCTCCTCGCTCACCTTCCAACTTGCCGGCTCGCTCAGCGTCGTCTGTCTTCGTCACTACTCGTCTTATGCTATTTGGCATCTTTCATTAAACCATAATGTTCTTTTTACTTACCATTCCTTTTGTATAGAAGTGACTGGGTATATATATATATATATGTATATATATATATATATATATATATATATATATATATATATATATATATATATATATATATATGTGTGTGTGTGTGTGTGTGTGTGTGTGTGTGTAGCTTAATAGATTTACATAGTTGGGTATCTATCTGAGTGAGTTTATATAACTGTGTCGATAGGTTAATGGGTTTATACAGCTGTGTATAAAGCTAATTGGGTTTATATCGCTGTGCATATAAATCAAAGGGTTTATGCAGGTAGTTATATAGCCGGGTGGGTTTATAAAGTTATATATATATATAGCTATATATGACTGATTAGGTGTATATAACTAACTTATGGCCGCCATGGTGCATATGGTCGTGAATATAATTGAGTGGATGTCCTTAGCAGTTTATATACCCGAGTGAATATATCCAGCTGTGTATATAGCTGAGATGGTGTATATGACTTTGCATATACTTTAAAAAAGGTATATACATAAATGAATGACAGAAGGTCTGCAGGTAGCTACAGGTGGGGAGGGATACAACACGTTTCTACGTGTGGATTGTCAGGGGGAGTTGTGCGTAAGGCTACTGGCGTTGGCGGAAGCGTAGACGGGCGTACAAGGTGTGTTCAGCGGGTCATACAGGCATGAGGGAGTGGGGCGTGGGGCGTAGGCAGGGGGGTTAAAGGACCCAACGACCCGCGTCAGGCCTCGGTCGTGAGTTGCTAGGCTCCCTCCGGTCGTTGACCCGAGACGATGGCACAACTCTACGGTAACCACACATCGTTCTTCCTGCCCGCCCGGCTGTGGACATCTTGGTAATGACTGAACTACTGTATTGTACTGCACGGCGAGGCAGTACTACACTGGTGTGGGCACCATCTTTAACATCCTGCCAGCCCTAACATCCTGCCAGCCCTAACATCCTGCCAGCCCTAACATCCTGCCAGCCCTAACATCCTATCAGCCCTAACATCCTGCTAGCCCTAACATCCTACCAGCCCTAACATCCTGCTAGCCCTAACATCCTACCAGCCCTAACATCCTGCCAGCCCTAACATCCTGCCAGCCCTAACATCCTGCCAGCCCTAACATCCTGCTAGCCCTAACATCCTGCCAGCCCTAACATCCTATCAGCCCTAACATCCTATCAGCCCTAACATCCTGCCAGCCCTAACATCCTATCAGCCCTAACATCCTGCCAGCCCTAACATCCTATCAGCCCTAACATCCTATCAGCCCTAACATCCTGCCAGCCCTAACATCCTGCCAGCCCTAACATCCTATCAGCCCTAACATCCTATCAGCCCTAACATCCTGCCAGCCCTAACATCCTATCAGCCCTAACATCCTGCCAGCCCTAACATCCTACCAGCCCTAACATCCTACCAGCCCTAACATCTTGCCTGTCCTAACATCCTATCAGCCCTAACATCCTGCCAGCCCTAACATCCTACCAGCCCTAACATCCTACCAGCCCTAACATCTTGCCTGTCCTAACATCCTGCCAGCCCTAACATCCTGCCAGCCCTAACATCCTATCAGTCCTAACATCCTGCCAGCCCTAACATCCTATCAGCCCTAACATCCTGCCAGCCCTAACATCCTACCAGCCCTAACATCCTGCCAACCCTAACATCTTGCCAGCCCTAACATCCTGCCAACTCTTACATCCTGCCAGCCTTAACATCCTACCAGCCCTAACATCCTACCAGCCCTAACATCCTGCCAGCCCTAACATCCTACCAGCCCTAACATCCTGCCAGCCCTAACATCCTGCCAGCCCTAACATCCTGCCAGCCCTAACATCCTATCAGCCCTAACATCCTGCCAGCTCTAACATCCTACCAGCCCTAACATCCTGCCAGCCCTAACATCCTACCAGCTCTAACATCCTACCAGCCCTAACATCCTGCCAGCCCTAACATCCTATCAGCCCTAACATCCTGCCAGCTCTAACATCCTACCAGCCCTAACATCCTACCAGTCCTAACATCCTACCAGCCCTAACATCCTGACAGCCCTAACATCCTACCAGCCCTAACATGGTATTATTACACACCTGACAAGTGTGTCTCGTCCAAATTGAGATCTTCCTCAGTTTTTGATGTCTTTTCTCATCAGATGTTAACGTTGTCCAGCGAGCATGCGTCATGTGCACGTGTCCAGCCTCTCGTGGTGGTCCATGTGCCCAGCCTCACGTGGTGGTCCACGTGTCCAGCCTCACGTGGTGGTCCACGTGCCCAGCCTCACGTGGTGGTCCACGTGTCTAGCCTCACGTGGTGGTCCACGTGCCCAGTTTCACGTGGTGGTTCCTGATGAAGTGATATTTTGTCGTCTCTGATTTGTTTCTTGTCGTCGGTTTCACTTAACAACGCAACAGTGTTCAGTTCCCTTACTTATGAATGTATCAAACATTTTTACGAATAACTCTCTGTTTCTTGTGGTGAAGTTCTCATTATCATACCACACATTGTATTACCCAAGAGGTTAATGTAACACCGATAAATCAATACCCGGAAATCATCGTCCTGTTAACTGAGCGTGGCTGTAAATAAAGAGTTGTAATTGAGGGTCAAGCCACAGAATGGTTAGACGTAACAAGTGGGGTGCCACAAGGATCAGTCTTGGAACCGGTTCTGTTTCTCAAATATCTTAAATGATGACACAAAGTTGGGAAAGATATGTACAAATGAACTTGAACGTCTGTAGCTTCAAACTGACACAAAGAAACTGATACTGATGATCTGGACTTGTCAGTGGCAAATGGTTTTTGATATCGATAAGTTCATACATCCATCACTCGTAGTAATGCGTACAAACTCGTGGACAAATGTTGTACCTCGAATGAGGCGAAGTAATAGTTTTCACCAGGGTTGTTAACATATGGAACGATTTGCCAATTAGAGTGGTTGACAGCAGTGCTATTGATGTGTTATAAAAACTTAATGTATAGTTTACTTCAAGTACACGACATTCATTATTTGTTCCACCTTAATCAGAGTGACTATGTGTGGGTTATTCTCGTTGCCTTACGTCGACGCCACCTGACTTCTACCACAGCAACCTGAGTTAATGACATCATCCACCGTCACACCACCATCGCAAGGAACCAATGGTCTGTTACTGTGTGAATGTCTTTGTATTACTCGGAGGTCTACTTTCTCCTGTATGACGACTGCTGGATCTTTCTCGTGTGTTTCACTCTCCCTGTTGCAGCCTCATAAGCTACCGTCAGTTTATCGTAATGTCTTCAAGACTCATTTGTTCCAATTCATTTTTGTTGAATTCCTTTCCGTTCGTTTCCTCCCATATGTGCGTTATAGTTTTTTCTATTGCATCTTCGATTGATCATCTGATCCAACCAGTAAAGATCCTCACTACAAATTCTGTTAATTTTTCGAAGAAGAGAGAGAGAGAGAGAGAGAGAGAGAGAGAGAGAGAGAGAGAGAGAGAGAGAGAGAGAGATATTAAATGTTAGTCTTAAAGCTTTTAAACCTGACAATGACACATTATAAGAAAGCAATATTTTACAATGCTGGGTTAGGTTAGGTTAGGTTAGGTTAGGTTAGGTTAGGTTAGGTTAGTATTTACGTAGGGAATTGTTTTCGTTGATCTGGGGTTGAGACCAGGGCGAGTGGTGGGCACCTCACGGTGTGCAACACAACACAACAAAGCGACTCAACACAGCTGCTCAACACAGCTGCTCAACACAGCTGCTCAACACAGCGACTCAACACAGCGACTCAACACAGTGGCTCAACACAGCGACTCAACACAGTGGCTCAACACAGCGACTCAACACAGTGGCTCAACACAGCTGCTCAACACAGCTGCTCAACACAGTGGCTCAACACAGCGACTCAACACAGTGGCTCAACACAGCGACTCAACACAGCGACTCAACACAGTGGCTCAACACAGCGACTCAACACAGTGGCTCAACACAGCGACTCAACACAGTGGCTCAACACAGCGACTCAACACAGCGGCTCAAGATAGCGACTCAACACAGTGACTTAACATAGCAGCTCAACATAACGACTCAACACAGCGACTCAACGGCTCAACTATCATGAATTTTGCAGGAGCCGATGTGGTTGACAGGGAACACAGCGACTGTGTGACGGGCAGGATGTTGTCGTGTGATCACGAAAACTTTTGCATTTTCCAACCAGGCCGAACACAAGCCAAACATTCTATCTATCAGGAAGCGTGTGTCTCTCTTGGTCGATACTTCACGTCCAGACCCTCGTCCAGCTGGGGGGAGGGACGGCCTACAGTGACTCTAGTGAGGAAGATCTGGCCACACGACCAGCTGGGGGGGAGGGGGGAGTTGAGCCACACGGCCGACCTGCTCCACGTCAGCCAGGACGAAGCACTTTACTGTGAATATTTAAATCTCTCAAAGGACAAAGTTGAATTAAATTAGTGTAATTTGCTGACTCCAGGTTAAAGAAAATCATCAGTATTTCACAAATGCCGTCAACAGGTATCAAACATTTTTGACATATAGGAAATCTTGTGTTTGTGTGAGGACGTCCCTGGTCTGATGTGTGAGCTTAGTGAGGAATATAACCCCGATGACTGGCGTCTGTTTACTGATTCTTCTACAGTGAGCTTCATGGCTGGTCTTGTGCAGAATGGTGACTCAAATCCGTCAGTTCCCATAGTAAATGATGCATTTGTGTAACATCATGCGAGAGCATGGAGTGCGTCTTGGACGCCCGCCATCAACCACAATCAACACAAGGTGGAAAGTTTGTTTCAACCTGAAAGAAATTAGGTTGTTCATGGGATGCAAAGTGGGATCCCCAAACACTGCTGTGTTCTGCGCTTGTGGGACAATAGAGCTACCAAGGGTCACTGCCAAGTTCAGCTCTGGCCACCATGAGAAGCAACTCATCCTGGAGGAATCAAAACATTCGAAATGAACCGCTGGCCAACCCTGGCACTGTGCTCCTCCCACCGTTGCACATAAATCTTGGAATGATGAGAAAACGGTGTTAAAGAACCTGATAAAAAAGGTGAAACAATTCGGTATATTGAGGAGTTTTCCTTCACGTGAGCGATACAAGATTGACAGAGGACATTTTTATTGGTCCTCAGACCCACAGTGAGAATTCTCTCTTATAAAAACTTTGAACAAATACTGTTCAGTCTTGAACTAGCTGCTTGGAAGTCATTTAAAGAGGCATTGAAATGCTTTATTGTCCAAAACGAATCAGAAAACTAGGGAGAGTTTGTTAGCGATATGCTTGATAACCACACATTGGGATGTCGTCACTGTAGATGCCTCTCTTGCACTCTCACTTACAGGTTTTGCCGGACATTTGGTGGTGTGAGCGACGGGCCAGACCAGCGTGTTCACAGAAACGCTCAGGTGATGGCAGGAAGGTGGGTGCCCTGGAGTGATCACCCCGGTGTCTACTGCGACACACTGTAATATTAAAAAAATTCACGAGCCACACTTCACTTGCCGTCCACAAACTCATTCCATACACAATGGTTCGTAGGTTGTTAAGCGGAGTTTGTATAAGCTGTACTTCACGTGTCATGATCTTCATTTCATCTTCTTGTATCAGTTAAATATTTCCTTTATGCTTATGACGTAAGTGTTGTGAATGAACATGAATAAAATGCAATCATGGCTTACTACATTCACTTTCATATAGTAGTTGTGTAAATCCTTGTTCTTATATTGTATTTATTGCGAATAAATATGAATGAATTGCATTCATGGTCTACTGTATAATATTCTTTTAGTTATCATATCTATAAGAATACTTATACATAACGTCGTGCAATACTGATATCAAAGGTAATTTTGAAAGCCATTTTTGGATTCAGCACGTCATACTTCGTCAGAAAAATATATATTGATAGTGCTGAACATGAAAGTTAGATTTTGTGTTACAGCGAAATCAGTCATAACACTAATAAACTTAATTTGTCACATTGCTAGACTAATTAGTCACAACACTAAACATAATTAGTCAAAGCACGAAACAACGATTCACAGCATAGAATACAATTAGTCACAGCACTAAACGTTGTCATAGTACTAAACGTAATTAGTCAGCACTAAACATAGTCACAGCAGTAAACATGATTGGGTAAACCAGAATATTCGAGTATTCATATCCCAGAGGCACAGTGAGGTGGCGGGACACCACCTGGATGGCAACATTATGACGCAGTCAACACCGTCGGTGTTCCGTGTAGAGAATCAGAATTGGAATCCTGATCCAGTCATTATTGTGGCCTGTGTCAGTGATTCTCACAACCGTACGTGGCCCGTCTTCTTACTACTCTCAGTAATGCATCATGCAAGCTGTATCAAGCAACGGATTTCCATTTCTAACTTTGTCTATGTTCTCTTTGGTATGTACTATAATGGTCTTGGTCTGGCTGGAAAGGCCCCGGTCTGGCTGAAATGACTGTGGATATATTACATTTTGTCACACCGACCGGAAACAACAGAATTATATTCAACTTTTTCTACTTTGTTTCAGCGTTTTTTCATAAAACGTTCTAGTAGTTCACATTCGTGAAGCACAGTCGTGACAATAAAGCAATAAACTATTATATTAATTATATTGTCGTTCTTAAGTTATATTGGAAAATCTGTGTTCTCTATAACACACTCGAATGTCATCACAAGAATTTGCTTAGGAACATTACAAACTCGCAGAGGTGTGCTACAATCACAATAAGGTCCAGCTACACTAGTTACGATCTAGTGATAAATATCAACATACGTTCACTATCTTATTTGAGTCAATATAATGTTATATACTGTTCATGTTCTCGTTATACTTAGAGCAGAAAGACTTGCAACATAACATCACTGATCTGTTCCACAACATGACAGGTATATCTTGCCTCGGGAACAATTGATCATGATCACCATCAGATATGACGAACATACATTGTACAGGTTTGCGTCATCATGTGGTACCTACCCTGACGCAGGAGGAGCGTCACATCGTGTGGGAACGTCTTGCTGATCAACACCTCCGCCCCACCTACCCTCGGTGCTGCCGTGTGAGGTGAGGCATCATGACACCACACCTGCCACACCTTGCCCCATCATGCATAGTGGCGGGAGAGGCAGGTCTTGTATCTTGTTATCTCGGTCGTATTTCTCCCAGATAATCTGTTATGTTGATATGTTGACACTTTTTACTTTCTTTCTGCCAAACAACTACTTTACATACGGTCCCAGCTCAGCCGCTATACACTCCTCCTCTACCCAGGTAGGCTAAAGGCCAGGGAAACTCTCAGGGAACTTTAGATATATGTGCAGCACAGACCAGCACGTTATCCTTCCTGTTGTGGAGAAGACGTTGACGTGATCATCATCCGTGGATGCGCGCAGGTCTGCAGGTTATATTTACTGGTGTTATTTCACAACCACCGAGATGGAAGACTTTCCTGTGGTAACCAAGTCCGCCCACCTGTAGACGATATCAACCACGACACGTGGCGGGTCTGTAGCTCCAGTACGAGGCTTCACATGAAACCTCGTCATCTTAGTGTACATCTCCTAAGGTCTGAGGATAACTTAACATTTTCTTGTTTGGTCATATTATCTTATGTCTCAAGGTATAAACTGACCAGCTGGCAACTTCTTATAGTCATCGACGCAAACATCCTGATGATATCGAGACGTTCCTGATTTGTTCCACTGCTGAGAAACTGCTAAGAAATTGGTGGGTATTTTCGTATTAGGAGTTTTGATTATACAGTGTCACCGACTTCACGCTAAAGTCTTTCTACTCAGTTGATAGATTGCTCTTTATAGGCATTAGTCACACAGCCATACGGCCAAAGCCCTTCGGAAAGTGAGTCCATGATCATCATTGTCAGGTCACCTAAGATGTCTCGGGTACCAGTCAACAAAAGCCATAAAGTCCACAACATACACTACTGCTGTCTCTCTCTGCTGGGTCGAACTCTGTGTAGCACACCACGAACACCTCTAATAACTTGCCCACTAAAGTTGTTTTCGTGTGCCATCAGCACTGAACAGGCATGACGGAACTAGTGCAGGTGAACATGATAATAACTTGATATCCACTGGACCGTTTTGCTTGCCAAGTTTGCACCGTAGTTTTCTTTCAAGTAAAAGTTTTCTAACCTTTCCTTTAGAAACAAATTTGATATATTTGTGGGATTTCCAACAGCTTTCCATTTGAGATCTGGACTCTGGAGTAGAGCAGTATTTTCACTCACTCTCCAGTCTGTCGTTTACAAATTCTTCACAGTTCTGTGTAACATCCTGAACAGCATACACCAGATTAGGTTCAATGTCATGCTCAACTGCAACGTCAGAGAATAAATTGTACAGCTTCTGATTCTCTATGGCAGGACGAAAAGGGCTTAGAAGTTCCTGATCGAGAACAGTTAACTAAGCAGTTATCTGCTGTTAAAAATTTACAATTTTAGATGGTCTACATGTCTTTGAGGGTTATCTGCAGAACTACCGAAGCCAATCATTTACATAAACAGCTCTTCTCTAAATCTTGCTAAGCAGGGCTGTCCAGAACCCATTTGTCACTGGGTGTTTTGTTTGCAGCAAAATCTTTAATGCCATCAGGGATTTCGGTCGTACCAAGTCTCGATCAGTCTCGCGTCGACTCATTATGGTGGTTCCTCTGAAATGAGAACCCTCGTTTCCCAATCGAAGTCTTTGCCTCTAGAGGATTTGTATTTAGAATTTCAAAGATGTACGAATTGCAAACCCCAAAGCTAACATAATTTTGCTTGTCAATAGAAAATAAAAAAAAAAGATACAGTTGGAAGTTCTCTGTCCAGAACAAAAGCTATGTGCAGCTGGGGCTCTCGATCCAACGTACTTCTTCGGACCTTTTGTTTAACGTGGTCATGATTTCCCCAGCAGGAAGCTGTATCAGTCTTCCTCATCGTCTTGTCTAGTTCTGTAAGTCTTGGTGAAGAGCAGATGAATTCAAGCAATTCTGCAGAGCTATTATGTAGCTCTGCTAGATCACTTAGGAATATATCCAGCAGCAGTCTGTCTAGTGCATCTGAAATATGTTCTTGTATGGTCCAAGTTCGACTGAAGTGTTTGCCAGCACCTGGGTAACAAAGCGGAAGTCTCCTCCCCGCCCAACCTTCCTCCGGCACGTGAACTATGAAGAAACACTATACAGTTAATGACGTAGGCCAGCACCGTGGCAGAGACGACGACCACTTGCAATAACTTCAGTTCCTGGTGGAAGGTAACAATGTATCATGTGACTCTAAGGTGTCAACATACAGAGGAACAGTCGCTATGTAGCCACTCCTGACTCTCATGACAAACTGAATCAACGCCAAATTTCTGTTCCTCACAAAGTCTGTGTATCAAGTCTGATTCTCTTCCATCTGTCTACTGTCGAACTTATGATGTGGGAGACCAACAAAAAAGTGGTTCAAAGCAAGACAAGAGATGAAATATTACATTCATCTTGGACCCCTGATCTAGTAGCAGGTTCCTGTTATCTACAGAGCCTTTTGGACAAAGCTTCCGTGCTATTCATCTTTCAACTCTGCGGTAAACCACTGTCCAAAAACAAAATTGAGAACGGTCTTGTGGTGCAGACGGACAGGTAGAAGGAACCAGCAATAAACTTTTATCCTTGACGTTAGAATCGGTGAAAGGTCTGCAGTGTTTATGCAAGTTCTGGAACCGACTTCGACCATCCGTCTGATCAGTCCTCAATCATTAAGTGTGGACATTAAACTTCTAGATGGTGAAGTATTGACAGACACACACTCCACCCAAGTCCCCGGCTCTCTCATGGTGGGGTCTTGATTAAACCATTATTGCCATCCAGGAGAACGTCTGGTGAGCTGTGGACTCACAGATACGGCTTCCGGCTGTTGCTGGAACCTAAGCTGTGATGAGCTGTGATGGCCGCCCAGTGCGATCCCTAATTAGAGGAAATGGATGTTGTGATACGATCTCTGACCAGCTGAGCTGCCTCTGAAATATGTCCTCTCATTAGGTGACACGGCTCTTCCATATTACCTCTGATTGGTGGCGACGACTTGTAACGTGAAGCGTGATTGGCCTAGATTCGTCATTACATGTAAACCAAATCCAGCGAAGCAATAACGACTGAAGTGTTGGTGAACGTCCCTGGTTTATAGTTGCCGGGAGTCTACGATACTAGTTTATTTGGAGTTTACAGTACTAGTTTACCGAGAGCTTACAGGACTAGTTCACAAGACCGCTGAAGCAATCTCGCTTGTTACTTCTCGCCAAGCGTTAGGCAAAGTAATTACAGCTATTCTCTTCTCTACGCAACGCGGTCCAGAACGGTTCCTTGCTACATCACTATAGATGATACCCGATGGATTAGGTCGCTCTGCTCATGATAAAAGAATAATTAAACCATTACAGGAACTCAGATTTAGACATGAAAGCATGACAGTATCATCTTGTCATGAATAACTATGAATATGTATACATAGGTAGAAATAATCACACGGGCCATATACATATATATTTGTGTGTGTGTGTGTGTGTGTGTGTGTGTGTGTGTGTGTGTGTGTGCTGAAAAAGGATTGGTGATTGGGAATACCTGGTTTAAAAAGAGAGATATACATAAGTATACGTATGTAAGTTGGAGAGATGGCCAGAGAGTGTTATTGGATAATGTGTTAATTGATAGGCGCGTGAGAGAGAGACTTTCGGATGTTAATGTGATTAGAGGGGCAACTGGAGGGATGTCTGATCATTATCTTGTGGAGGCGAAAGTGAAGATCTATAGAGGTTTCCAGCAAAGAAGAGAGAGAGTTGGGGTGAAGAGAGTGGTGAGAGTAAGTGAGCTTGGAAGGAGAGTTGTGTGAGGAAGTACCAGGAGAGACTGAGTGCAGAATGGAAAAAGGTGCGAACAAATGACGTAAGGGGAGTGGGGGAGGAATGGGATGTATTTCGGGAAGCAGTTTTGGCTTGCGCAAAAGATGCTTGTGGCATGATAAGCATGGGAGGTGGGCAGATTAGAAAGGGTAGTGAGTGGTGGGAAGAAGAAGTAAGTGTTAGTGAAAGAGTAGAGAGAGGCATTTGGACGATTTTTGCAGGGAAATAGGTATTCATATGTGCGTGTGTGGGCGTTTATGTACATGTGTATGCGGGTGGGTTGGGCCATTCTTTCGTCTGTTTCCTTGCGCTACCACGCTAATGCGGGAGATTGCGACAAAATATGATAAAACAATATATATAGGGGAGAAAGAATACTTCCCACGTATTCCTTGCGTGTCGTAGAAGGCGACTAAAAGGGAAGGGAGCGGGGGGCTGGAAATCCTCCCCTCTCGTTTTTAGTTTTCCAAAAGAAGGAACAGAGAAGGGGGCCAAGTGAGGATTTTCCCCCAAAGGCTCAGTCCTCTGTTCTTAACGCTACCTCACTAACGTGGGAAATGGCGAATAGTATAAAATGCATATACATATATATATATATATATATATATATATATATATATATATATATATATATATATATATATATATATATATAAGTGCACTTTCGTGTAATGATCATATCGTCAGGAGAGATAAAAGAATGAGATGGAAGAAGTAGAGCAGTTAAGTCATATACAAGTGAGTGACATAACTAAGACGCCATTGGTAAACAATGGCTTCTTAGCTATGACAGTTCCTTGACAATTAAGGCGAGAGTCAACGTATATACATGTGTGTGTG
Organism: Panulirus ornatus; assembly: GCF_036320965.1. Lineage (NCBI taxonomy): Eukaryota > Metazoa > Arthropoda > Malacostraca > Decapoda > Palinuridae > Panulirus > Panulirus ornatus. Next base: position 77,704,142 of record NC_092243.1, on the reverse strand, counting down.
TGAAACACTATTGATTAATGCCCATATATTTATCTTATGTGACTGCTGCCCAGCGAGAGGGAGGGTTCGGGTGGTAGTGTACTGGCCCTTCCCGGTACCCCAGTTAACTCAAGGAATATCCCGTCCCCCATCCTTGGTGCAACCCATTAGGTGGTAGGTTGTTGACGGTAGCCGTCCAGGGTGGTACTACCGTCCTGACTGAGGAGTGTTAAAGTGGTGCCTGGAGGAACCATCTTCCACTCTCCATGTCAGGATTGCTGGTCTGACTTTGTCTCATCATAACGGGACTACCGGGCTGGTCCTGCCATCTTCTTACAGCACCACACACCCACTCACACCTTGCTGACTTTCTTTCCATGTAAGTGCTCTGGCCAGCTCCTGTCTCCTCAAATTTTAAGCATAATCATAAATCAGATTGGGGTGTTCAAATGTGTGTGGATGTAGCCAAGATGAGACAAAAGGAGAGATAGGTAGTATGTTTGAGGAAAGGAACCTGGATGTTTTGGCTCTGAGTGAAACGAAGCTCAAGGGTAAAGGGAAAGAGTGGGTTAGGAATGTTTTGGGAGTAAAGTCAGGGGTTGGTGAGAGGACAAGAACAAGGGAAGGAGTGGCAATAATCCTGAAACAGGAGTTGTGGGAGTGTGTGATAGAGTGTAAGAACGTAAACTCTAGAGTGATATGGAAAAAACTGAAAGTGGATAGAGAGAGATGGGTGATTATTGGTGCCTATGCACCTGGGCATGAGAAGAAAGATCATGAAAGGCAAGTGTTTTGGGAACAGCTTAGTGAGTGTGTTAACAGTTTTGATGCACGAGACCTGGTTATAGTGATGGGTGATTTGAGTGAAAAGGTGAGTAATGTGGCAGTTGAGGGAATGATTGGCGTACATGGGGTGTTCAATGTTGTAAATGGAAATGGTGAAGAGCTTGCTGAAAAAGGACTGGCGATTGGCAATACCTGGTTTAAAAAGAAAGATATACATAAGTATACATATGTAAGTAGGAGAGATGGCCAGAGAGCATTATTGGATTACGTGTCAGTTGATAGGCACGTGAAAGAGAGCATTTTGGATGTTAATGTGTTGAGAGATGCAACTGGAGGGATGTCTGATTATTATCTTGAGGAGGCGAAGGTCAAATTTTGTAGAGGTTTTCAGAAAAGAAGAGAGAATGTTGGGTTGAAGAGAGTGGTGAGAGTAAGTGAGCTAGGGAGGGAGACTTGTGTGAGGAAATACCCGGAGAGACTGAGTGCAGAATGGAAAAAGGTGAGAGCAAAGGACGTAAGGGGAGTGAGGGAGAAATGGGATGTATTTAGGGAAGCAGTGATGGCTTGCGCAAAAGATGCTTATGGCCTGAGAAGCGTGGGAGGTGGGCAGATTAGAAAGGGTAGCAATTGGTGTGATGAAGAAGTAAGATCATTAGTGAAAGAGAGAGGCATGTGAATGAGTTTTGCAGGGAAATAGTGCAAATGATTGGGAGATGTATAAAAGAAAGAGGTAGAAGGTCAAGAGAAAGGTGCAAGAGGTGAAAAAGAGGGCTAATGAGAGTTAGGGTAAATAAAGTGCGTAGGACAAGAGAACAAATGGGAACATCGGTGAAAGGGGCTAATGGGGAGGTTATAACAAGTAGTGGTGATGTGAGAAGGAGATGGAGTGAGTATTTTGAAGGTTTGTTGAATGTGTTAGATAATAGAGTGGCAGATATAGGGTGTTTGGGTCGAGGTGGTGTGCGAAGAGGGTTAGGGAGAATGATTTGGTAAAGAGAGAAGAGATTGTGAAAGCTTTGTGGAAGATGAAAGCCGGCAAGGCGGCGGGTTTGGATGGTATTTCAGTGGAATCTATTAAAAAAGGGGGTGAATGTATTGTTGACTGGTTGGTAAGGATATTCAATGTATGTATGGTTCATGGTGAAGTGCCTGAGGATTGGCGGAATGCATGCATAGTGCCATTGCACAAAGGCAAAGGGGATGAAGGTGAGTGTTCAAATTACAGAGGTATAAGTTTGTTGCGTGTTCCTGGGAAATTATATGGGAGGATATTGATTGAGAGGGTGAAGCATGTACAAAGCATCAGACTGGGGAAGAGCAGTGTGGTTTCAGAAGTGGTAGAGGATGTGTGGATCAGGTGTTTGCTTTGAAGAATGTATGTGAGAAATACTTAGAAAAACAAATGAATTTGTATGTAGCATTTATGGATCTGGAGAAGGTATATTATAGAGTTGATAGAGATGCTCTGTGGAAGGTTTTAAGAATATATGGTGTTGGTGTGGAAGCCAAGTTCCTAGCAGCAGTGAAAAGTTTTCATAGAGGATGTAGGGCATGTGTACGAGTAGGGAGAGAGGAAAGTGATTGGTTCTTGGTGAATGTCGGTTTGGGGCAGGGGTGCGTGATGTCTCCATGGTTGTTTAATTTGTTTATGAATGGGGTTGTTAGGGAGGTGAATGCAAGAGTTTTGGAGAGAAGGGCAAGTATGCAGTCTGTTGGGGATGAGAAGGCTTGTGAAGTGAGTCAGCTGTTGTCCGCTGATGATATAGCGCTGGTGGCTGATTCGGGCGAGAAACTGCAGAAGCTGGTGACTGAGTTTGGTAAAGTATGTGAAAGAAGAAAGCTGAGAATAGATGTGAATAGGAGGAAGGTTATTATGTACAGTAGGGTTGAGGGACAAGTCAACTGGGAGGTAAGTTTGAATGGAGAAAAATTGTAAGAAGTGAAGTGTTTTAGATATCTGGGAGTGGATTTGGCAGCGGATGGAACCATGGAAGTGGAAGCGAGTCACAGGGTGGGGAGGGGGCGAAAGTTCTGGGGGCGTTGAAAAATGTGTGGAAGGCGTGAACATTATCTCGGAAAGCAAAAATGGGTATGTTTGAGGGAATAGTAGTTCCAAGTGGTTTGATCGAGTAAGTAATGAATAGGTAAGAGAGATGTGTGGTAATAAGAGTGTGGTTGAGAGAGCAGAAGAGGGTGTTTTGAAATGAATTGGCCACATGGAGAGAAGGAGTGAGGAAAGATTGAAAAAAGGATATATGGGTCAGAGGTGGAGGGAACGAGAAGAAGTGGGAGACCAAATTGGAGGTGGAAGGATGGAGTGAAAAAGATTTTGAGTGATCGGGGATTGAACATGCAGGATGGTGAAAGGCGTGCAAGGAATAGAGTGAATTGAAACGGTGTGGTATACCAGGGTCGACGTGCTGTCAATGGATTGAACCAGGGCATGTGAAGCGTCTGGGGTAAACCATGGAAAGTTTTGTGGGGCCTGGATGTGGAAAGGGAGTTGTGGTTTCGGTGCATTATATATGGCAGCTAGAGACTGAGTGTGAACGAATGTAGCCTTTGTTGTCTTTTCCTAGCGCTACCTCGAGCGCGTGCGGGGGAGGGGGTTGTCATTTCATGTGTGGCGGGGTGGCGACGGGAATGAGTATAGGCAGGAAGTATGAATTATGTACATGTGTATATATGTCTATGTCTATGTATATATATACACGTATAAGTTGAAATGTATAGGTATGTATATGAGCGTGTGTGGACGTGTATGTATATACATGTGTATGTGGGTGGGTTGGGCCATTCTTTCGTCTGTTTCCTTGCGCTACCTCGCTAACGAGGGAGACAGCGACAAAGTATAATAAATAATATATATATATATATATATATATATATATATATATATATATATATATATATATATATGAGAGTGTCTGTGGTCACAGGATTAAGGTGTTAATGTGGCTGTACCATTACGGTGACGAATACCACAAGCAATGAAAATTTTTCAAGGATCTGATGAAAAAGAGTTGAAAGTTAAGAAACAAAGAGCACTGAGGTACTTAGATACCTGGACCAATTAAATCCTAACAAATCCAACAGCCCAGATAACTTAGTTCCAAGATTTTTAAAAGAGGTCAGGAGACAGCTGATGTACTCTATAACAAAAATATTCAACTAATTTCTATTGAATGGTCAAGTGCCAACTGACTGGAAACTAGCAAATGTTACTCCTATATATAAACAAGGAGACAAAAAGTGTACCTTGAACTACCGCCCAATTAGCCTTACGTTATTTTGGTAAAATGATGGAAAAAGTAATACGAGATAAAATTGTCACGCTTCTAGATCACAAAATTATATCGGGCAACCAACACAGTTTCCGCAATAGAAGATCCTGCCTAGCGAATTTGCTGGAATTTTTTAATGTTATTTATCAGAATTGAGACGAAAAAGTACCCCGTCTGATTTCCAAAAGGCTTTTGATAAAGTACCTCACAAGAGCTCACGGAATCGGTAAAGAACTGTGTACATGGATCAGAGACTGGCTTACCGGAAGAAAGCAGCCACTGTAGTATTAAACGGCGAAGCCTCAGATTGGCTGGACGTAACGAGTGGAGTGCCACAGGGGTCGGTCCTGGGCTCAGACTGGCTGGACGTAACGAGTGGAGTGCCACAGGGGTCGGTCCTGGGCCCAATTCTTTTCATAATGTACATTAATGACCTAGAACTCGGTCTCATATCTAAGATCTCCAAATTTGTGACGATACTACACTAGGAAGTAGAGCTGTAAACAGGCGGGACTGCAGAGTGGTCAGACAGATGGCAAATGAAGTTCAATGTAGACTAGTGTAAAGTTATGCACTTTGGAGACAAAATTATACGTTACGACTACAAACTATTCGTAAACTAACTAAAGTAAATGAAGAAAAGCACCTTGGAGTTGTCATTAGCAAACAATCTGAAATACACTAAACAGTGTCAAGCAGCAAGTTGAAAAGGCGACCAAATGTTAGGTTTCATAGCCAGGAACATAGATCACAAGACACCAGAAACAATTCTCACACTTTATAATTCTCTAGTAAGACCACACCTTGAATATGCAGTCCAGTTTTGGTTTAAAACTATAAAAAAGATGAGGAAAATTAGAGCAAGTACAAAGACGCGCGACAACATTAATCCCATCCCTTAGAAATCTGTCATACGAAGAAAGGCTAAAACGATTGGATCTCTTCCTTAAAAAACGTAGACCTCGCGATGACTTAATCCAAGTGTTCAAAATTCTGAACAAGTTCGATAACGTAAATCACGAACATCTTTTCTAAATGCAAGAAAATACGGTTACCTGGACAAATGGAATAAAACTCAAAGCTAAAAGATGTACTACGAACGTGGGAAAAAGCTTCTTTTCCCATAGGTGTGTTGAGCACTGGCATAAGGTACCGTCAGACGTAGTGAATACTAATACTAAATACCTTCAAAAGTCGTTTAGACAAATATTTTATACATTTGGGTAAACTGAGAAAAACGACAGAAATAAACTGTATAAACGACAGCGGTAACGGGGATAGTAGAAGGCTAATGTGCAGCAGCGGGGAGTCGGTGATAACTTAAAAAAACTGCTGAGGTATTATAGTTTCTTGTCAAGTTAAACTCTTTTTTTTTTTTTTCTTTTTTTTACCAGACAACCCAGTCGTGGGCCAATCACGCCTGCTATCGCCTGTCTCCCTCATGTAATGACTGAGGCAGTTAGTTGTTAGGACAAAAACCCGAACTATAAAACCAACTAGAAAAAATCTATGGAAGAAACACAGCAACACAAGCTTTCTTCAAACATCCCTGGAGGCAAGTGTGCTGTGGAACACTCCACATGTGGTGCTGTGAAAACATTATAGATATATATAAAGAAAGTTTGAAAACTGCATAAACGACTGGGGAAAAAGAACAATGCTAAAAGTAATTGTGTAGAGAGAGAGAGTTTTACAGTTCATAAGAGAGTAATGATCTACTTTGTCAGCAGAGAGACGGAAGTGTGCACTGCTGGTGTCGCATCTCTTACACCATCTTTCCCATTACGTCAGATGTTAAACCTTACATTCATAGTTTCATCATCTAATTCATCGTAGCTAAACTTTATATTCACAGTTTCATTATCTAATTCATTCCAACTCTCCATCATCAGTACAACAGACCATTTTCTTCCATCGTTTCTGTGAAACAAACGTTTTGCATCGCGTTGTTATGACGTCACACATCGTCCGGGGCTTTGACGAACACACCGTTGCTGGGGCCTATCTGTGCCCCCCCCCCCCCCCCCCCACGACCTATCCACTATAGTAACGTTAAGTTTATTGCAGAAATTATGACGTAAGATTATGTTACCACCAAAATGATCAAGTGAGGATAGGACGTCGCTAAAATGATTCCGTGAAATTACAACACCGCAAAAAAACGTGGAGTGAGGTGATCGCTAATGATATCAAATAAGACTTGGTAGTCGCCAAATACATGAAGTTGGGTTAAGTAGTTGCACAAATGATTGCTTATATAAAGTAAGAAATGCAAATCATTTACCTTAAAGTCCAGATGACGTCCAAAACATCTGCTCTCCGGCTGATCCACCCAGCCGGGCGCTTCACAACGGCGGGTCACACTACCATTTTTT